>NW_011494917.1:2445776-2457558 GCF_000754665.1 Bison bison bison | reverse complement strand
GGGTTTTTTCAAATGAGTCAGCTCTTTGCATCAGGTGGCCAAAGTATTGGAGTTTCAGCTTCAACATCAGTCCTTCCAATGAACACCCAGGACTGATCTCCTTTAGGATGGACTGGTTGGATCTCCTTGCAGTCCAAGGGACTCTCAAGAGTCTTCTCCAGCACCACAGTTCAAAAGCATCTGGCTTACATCTCTCCATATAGACTGAAGCTGGACATCCTGGGTTTTAAACCCCAGCTCTACCAGTAGCTAGAGTCTTAGGTATGATTCCTAAACTCTTTGTCTGTTCCCTTCTGTAAAATGGGGATAATAATAATTAACACCTCCTGTGTAGATTGTTGTGAGAATTAAATTAATTAGTTTATTCTAATACCCTTAGGTCAGTGTCTGGCACATAAATGCTGCTGTCATCATTACAGCTGCCTCTTGATAAATGAAGGAGGGCATATACATTAAGACAGTTATTTTCAATTAGGTCACAAAATAGAGGAAAGAAAAACAGAGAAAAAAGAGTAATGTGACCACCTGGGATATGTATACACTTTCTAACCCCCTTCTCCATCTCCCATCCCTAACCTTCTGGAAATCCAGACTCATTTGGTCTGGGAATAGACACAGGCATTGTGTTTTGAAAAGGCAGATGTAAAATGCTTTCTTTCATTCTCTTCTCCAACCTTACACCCCAACAGAATTGGAACTTTAAGGGACTTCTCTAGAGGTTAAAAGGTATTTTTACTTTGTGAGGATTACAGCATAATATAAGCGTAGGCAAGGCATGCATGCATTATTAAGTCCATACAAACTTGATTGAAACCAACCCAGTTCAGAATTAAACTGTTTTTACATTATGGATAAGCTGATGAGCCCTCCTCAGACTTACAAATGATGTTAATATGATACTCTTACTATGGACACTAAAGCCCTAGTAATTTAAAGCTGGATCATACAGTATTGTGTTTATTATACCTCAACTGACTTTTTTCACTTAATAACATGTGGACATACTTCCAAGTTCATGTATCTAGATCTAACTCATTCTTTTTAATAGCTGTATAATATTCCATAGTTTTTTCTCCCATTCATTCTTCAAGCATTTACTATTGTAGGAAATACAGATTGTCTGCCTAGATTTTTACCACTGAGCAACAAGCACCTTTGCACATAAATCCTTAAATACTAGGGCATTTTTTCTTTCTTCTTAGGATAGAATAACAAAAGTATAGTGGTCAGATCCGTATGTATATTCGTGATTTTAGACGATATCACTAACAAGGTTAAAACGCTTCACCATTGCCCCTCCCATGAGCTTCCCCAGAGCCTATTCTGTGTAATGTGGGAAAGGGTCAGGCTGACCTAGAATATCTTCAAGGAGATGCAGCTGTGAGTACAAGTCTATGATTCATGATTTGTAAAGTATTTTTGATTTTATGAGTCAGCTAAATTCTTATTAGGTAACATACCTAACATGCCACCTGCCCTTTTCAGAATATAACTGTGTCCTTGATATGGCTGAGCGTTTTACCCACCCTTGTTTGGCCACAAGTATCGATCTGCCTTCCATTACTGCTCCCGGTTTTGCATGGAACCTGCTTGAGGGAGAGCGGAAGTGGGCTGGAGTAGATGCAAACCAAGTACAGGGGGAAGTGAAAAGAATTGTTGGGGTGGAAATCATCATAAGTCAACTGAGAGACCAAAGGAGAGGTGTCAGGCAGCAGGATAAAATCTGTTTCCTTATTTCCATGCTCTCTCTCTGCTCAGAAACATTTTCCATGGAATAGCTGCTGACTTCTATAGCACTGTCCTGTAAACTCTTGAAAATCTAGTGGACTCTGTATTGTCGCGCTTCATCAGCTGTGTTATAATTCCTAATAACTGGCACACAATTGACATCCTATCCCTGAAAAGCTGGCCCCAAATAAATGGCTTCCAAGGGCTTAGTGATAAATCAGAGACGCTTTGAATGGATTCTGAACATTTTCTAAGTCAGGACAAATCCTCCCTAGAAGCCAATTTGGCTGCTTCATTACTGGTTCTGTCTCCTGCATGCAGAAAGATGATAAACAACATTGTAAAGATGTAGATGAGATTGGCTTTTGTGACCTAATGTTTCTGAAGAGAGAAGTACATATTGTTAAAATGGAAAAAATGCACACAACCCGCTGGCAACAGAATATTACAAGCTTCATTTTGAACAGGAATCTTTTGTGATTTTATTACTTTGGAGACAAAGACCTGACTGCTTCTGAATTTTATAGTGGTTTAATTAACCTTTGTGCACAGAGAACTAAAAAGCACTTAAAAAATTGAAAGTTGCCAGCTATTTCTTACAGACCCAGACCAAGATTTTACAGGGGTAGATACAGGAGTGATGAAATCAGGGACTACACTGGTGGTCTAGTGGCTGAAACTCCACGCTTCCAATGCAGGGGGCCCGGGTTTGATCCCTGGTCCAGGAACTAGATCCCACATGTCAGAACTAAAGATGCTGCGATGAAGATTGAAGATCTCTCATCCTGATGAAACCAAATAAATAAATAAGAAATGAAATAGGAATGATGAGGTCAAACCTTTCCAGGTCAGGCTCTGGGGGAGTTGAATTCCAACAAATGACTGAACCTCTCTGTGTCTCAGTTTCTTCATTTGGAAAATAGGCTAACAGCAGTTTGCACCTCATTTTTTAAAGTAGTGCTAAGAAGAACCAAGAAACAACCAAGAGAGGTGTATAGGCAAGGAGTGAAAGTTTAATTAGGAAATTTAGCCACAGAGAAATTATTAAAGACTGTTGGAGTTTGGCTGTTAACAAGTTTAGAGTGTTTAACAAGTTTCAATGTAAGGTGTTGGGATTGACTGTATAGTACATATGTTGTTTCTGTTCATGACCTTTGGAATTAGACAGACCCGGGTCTATATCCTTGCTCTACCACATAGCAGCTGTGTGACCTCAGTTTCTTCATTTACCTTATGGGGAACAAATATCACAGAGTGCATAGCCAACACATTGTAAGGATACAGTACATGGCAGCTAAGATGATTATTATGCTCTTAACTATTGGCTGCCATGTGTTGATCCTTGTATTAACTTCCTGTGGCTGCTGTAACAAACTACCACAACTTTCATGACCTAAAAACAACAGAAATTTACTCTTTCACATTTCTGGAGGCCAGAAATCTGAAATCAAGGTGTCAGCCAGGCCACACTGGCAGCACAGGCTCCAGGGGAGAACTAGTTCTTTGCCTCTTCTAGCTTCTGGTGCTGCCAGCATTCCTGGTGTTCTCTGGTTTGAGGCTGCGTCACTCTAATCCTCACCTCTGTCTTCCTATCACCCTCTCCTCTGTGCATGTCTAATCTCTTGGAAAGACACTTTTGGGTTTACAACCCACCCAGATAATTCTGGATAATCTCATCTCTAACTCTTTAAAGTAGTCACATCTGTTATAAAGTTATAAAATAACATCCACAGGTTCTACGGTGTAGGACTGATATCTTTGGGAGCACCACGAAGTCCACTGTAATCCCTTGCCATGTGTCAGGCTATCTTGGGTTTCTAGGAATGTTTCTTATTTCTAGCTGAGGAATTGAAAGCGAAGCAACCACAACTTTTTAAACTAGAATGCAGAGAGAAATAGGAAGTATTTATCAATTGAGGACAAAGTAAAAATTTTGTTTCTGTGTTACGGGGTCATCATTACTAACATAAATAATGATCTGCACAGGTGATATACCTTAGAGATGGAGACCCTAGACCCTGGACCCGAACCAGCATTTCCTGCATTTCCAGCACTGCAGGCAGATTCTTTACCCCTGAGTCACCAGGGGAGTCCCTGATGGCTTATAGATTAGGTGTAACTTTGGGAAATTATGCCTCATTTTCCTTAGCTATAAGATGAGTTCAGTTAGGGTACCCACCTCAGAGAGGACTGAAAGGGGTCCAGCTTGCAGTAAATATTATGTGTTAGCTGTTATCATGCATTTCTGTGGATGTAGAGGAAAAAAAGATCTGGGACCATGTGGGACACATGCTACATTTCTAGGATTTGAAATCCCCACTATCAGCATTTTTTTTTTTATTCCAGTTTCATGACTTGCATCTGAGAGCCTTACGCCGAGAACATTCTGGTTAATTAAGAATCAGACTTATCAGGCCCCTCATTAATTGAGATTTCCTTTGTAATTATCACATTGAACATGTGCAGTACATGAGGGCTGTGCTGTGCTTAGCTGCTCAGTCGTGTCCGGCTCCTGGCGACCCCATGAACTGTAAGCTGCCAGGCTCTTCTGTCCATGGTAGATGTATGAAAAGGCAGATGCAGCTTTGTGGGCGCTGAAACTTAAAGAACATGGGGACCTTTTTGACGAGGAGGAACACAAAACCACAGATGCGAAATTAGGTACGAAAGTGAGTATTTGTTTACAATGAGAAGAGAAAACACAACAAATCAACAATTCATGCTGGTCACAGAAGGCAAAGAAATGCAGATTTCAGGGCCTGTGCATACGACTGTGATCTGGGTGGTTAAAAGCAGCAGCTCCAGAAGTGGTCTTGGCACAGTGGATAACTTGATTAACAGCCCTCCTCTCCCGGACCATGAATTAATAAAGTTAAATTCATTAATAAAGGAAATTTATTATATGTAAACTAAAGGCAATTTATTTTCCTTTTTTAGACTTCATAGGACAAATTGACATATATGTCTGAACCAACATTCCAATTTGGAATTAGGAAATTTGGTCCTGTGTTTCCTTTTATGTCCTTGGTCTTAATCTAGAAAAGAATCCTTCTCCAGATTCTAGGTCTTATTTGGATGGAGAAGGGTGTCTAGAAAAGAGGACCTGGGGCATTACCAAGGTCACAGTATCATCTGCAGCAACATACTTTTGTTTTGATGTTCTCCTTCTCTGTTCTTTATACACACACACACACACATAAGTTTGTTTATTTATTTTTGGCTGTGCTGGGTCTTTGATGCTGCACTCTGGCTTTTCTTTCTGTGGTCAGCAGGGGCTACTCTCTTTGCGGTGCGCAGGCTTCTCACGGTGTTGGCTTCTCTTGTTGCAGAGCACAGCCTCTAGGGTGCTCCGGCTTCAGCAGTGGCAGCTCCTGGGCCATATAGCACATGCTAAGTCGTCGTGGTGCGTGGGCTTAGTTGCTCCTCAGCATGTGGCATTTCTAAGCCTAGGGATCAAACCCATGTCTCCTGCATTGGCAGGCGGATTCTTTACCATTGAGCCATCAGGGAAGTCCTCTCTTATTTCTTCAGTACTTGAGTTTTCAGGTGCTGTGTGGCTGAGAGAGAAAGTATGTATTTAAGAATTTGTGTTGTGAGGGACTTCCTTTGTGGTCCAGTAACTAAGACTCTGAGCCCCCAGGGCAGGGGGCCTGGGTTTGGTTCCTGGTCAGGGAACTAGATCCCACATGCTGCAACCAAGAGTTCACATGTCACAGCTGAAAAATCCCACATGCCTCAACAAAGATTGAGGGTCACACGTTCTGCAGTTAAGACTTGGTGCAGCCAAATAAATATATATATATATATATTTTTTTTTTTTA
Organism: Bison bison bison; assembly: GCF_000754665.1. NCBI lineage: Eukaryota > Metazoa > Chordata > Mammalia > Artiodactyla > Bovidae > Bison > Bison bison. Next base: position 2,452,009 of record NW_011494917.1, on the reverse strand, counting down.
AAGATGTGTTTTAAGTCCTGACCTGCTGGGCTTTTCAGTATTGTCTGTTTAACTTTGGAAGCACTAAGGGTATTCTGGAAAGTATCGCCCTGCACTGGGACCACGAGAAGAGACACCACGTCTTTTTATATCTCCTTCCCATTTCTTTTTCTGTCTTTGCCTATCCCCCTGCCCCATATTGCAGAATCCTACACAGATACCAGGTAAAGAAAGCACTCAATAATTGGAATCCGAAATACTCAAAAGTATGAATAGCTAATGATGACAGAATTTTGGGTACTATGACAGGAAATGGAAAGCTCAGTGGGGAAGCTGTGGGATGAGAGGCTTCAGGCACTTGCCAGATGACTCAAATGCCACGCCCACTCAAATGCCCACTCTTCTGACTCACAGGCCATTGCTGCCCTTGGAGAGAAGCTGACCCCTATGTAGTGGGCAGTGCAGCTGAGCCAGCTCTGCCAGGCCCAGTGACAGTGGCATGCCCACACCAACCTGTCCACACCTCCTCCTCAGCCAGAAGCCACAGGACATGGAGGAGTATTGTGGATTCCAGTGTGGGTCATCAGAGAATTCATGCTTCCTGAAGTCCAGGGTTCATCTACGGACCTCAGCGACGAACAGAAAGGTAAGAACAAAACCGGCATCAGCCCCTTGATGATAAATGAGACTTGATTTTGTTGAGTGACTCAGGGTTCCATCCTGTTAACAGATATGTGTAGTAGTCAGTTATTCAAATATTCATTCAGCAAATACTTCTTAACACATGCCAGGCACAGGTCAAAGATACAAAGAAAAAGTTCACAAGTATAAAAACAGATATGAGTATACCAGAAATAATGTAGTGTAATGGGATAATTGCTATAATAGAAGATAAATAAAAGTTTAAGGAAACCAAGAAATAGGAATGATTAATTGTATATGTGTTTGTGTGTGTGTGTGTGTGTGTGTGTAGGAGGTTGTCATCCAAACCAGAGAAATGTGGTTTTGTTTTTTTTTTAATATGTATGTTAACCAAGTTTCCTAGTGTCTCCTACCAGCACAGCCCTTTCCCCTGTAGGAAATAGCATTCCTTCTGCCTTCCTGTCAGGTTCACCTTCTTCAAATGTATTTTAAATGAAAAGGAGTCACATCGTGCCCATTCACGAGCTGGGATGGCCCATGCTTCAGCCTTCTCTCCACTGTAGCCTGTTCTTAATGGCCAGTCACAGCTCTTGCAATTGTTGACCTATCCTTCCTTCCCCTCACACTGGGCAACATCTCTTTTCATCCCCAAAGCACCCCTCAATCAAAGCTTTTGTGTGTAATAGACTTGCAGAGTGGTTGGAGGTTATAGAAGGCATCACAAGAAAATGAAAAACTATTTAAAATAGAAAATAAAAATGCCACTGTTCTGCAAAATGCTGTAGCCATTCTTGCCCCCAAGCAATTTTTCACAACCCTTGTTGAACCTTAAGGCCTGCTACCTTCTGTTATCTCACCAGGAACCACTGCCTTTTCTTGGAGACTAAGACCCTATGGTGTGACTTGACTTCCCTGAGGAAACTCAGATTTTTGGTAACTTTATTAAGCAGAAGTTTGGTGCTTCTATGTCCTGGTCTCTGTAAGTCAAACCAGGTCATTCTTGAGGTCACTTTTATGGATCAAGGCCATACCTTGGGGACTTCCCTGGTGGTCCAGTGGCTAAGACTCTGTACCCCCACTGCAGGGAGCCTGGGTTCGATCCCTGGTCAGGGAACTAGATCCCGCACGCCACAACTGAGTGTTCACATGCCGCAGCTGAAGTCTTACATGCTGCTATGAAGATTGAAGATCCCTTGTGGTACAACCGAGACCTGGTACAGCCAAATAAATAAAAATTTTAAAAACCATCTAAGAAAAGAAAGCCGCACTCTGATGCCTTTTCCTCTGAGAAGCTTCTCCCCGACACAGAAGAGCAGCAGTCATTTTTGTTGTTGTTAAAGCATTTTGTTTTCATGCCCTTGAATATGAGAGGTGGAATAAAATGAAATCTTGTAGACTTGAGTCTTCCAATGGAGCCCCTTATCCAAGGAGGTGGGGTAGAGATGGTGGCCAGAGAGGCAGTTCCCAGAGAGGGATGGCCACTTGGGGTAAAGTTTTGCATCTCTGTCAGGAGTGTGTCCTGGACAGATTCCTTGAATCCTTCCACTCTTAAGCACTATGGATTTGATGTTTTCTCTGTTATTAATACTTCAGACTTGTGATTTGAAGTCATGAAAGGACCAAAACATTGCTATACTGACAGCAGCCTCTAGTTTTGGTGTGAATGGCAGCACAGGCACATGCTTGTCCCTCCCACACTGACTTGATCTGTTTGCCAGCTCAGCTCAACCAGGTAACCTGCTCAAAATAGGTCAGGTAACTCAAAGTGAGAATTAACGAGGAGAAAAAAGGAAAACAAAAAACTTGCTTTGGTTTCAATGACCTAAGCAATGTAAAACAATTTTTAAATTAGATTATCCAGGAGGTTGGTCTTCTTGAATGGGCTCTAGGAATATTTTTTTCTTCCTGCTCTGATAGATCATTTAGCTTATTCCAAGGGCTATGAATTTGGCTCCAGCAACTGCTGCCAGTCAGGCTCCACAGTCATGCTTAGGCATCCACCCCTTTGCTTTCATTGTCTCCTCATGGCAGATCTTTGTGAAGCTTTATTGCTTTATTTCCCAGCACTTGGCAGGGAGGGGCTGTCCTCTGAGGCAATACTGGGGTCAGTCAGGCTCAGTGATCCACTGGTTGCCTGTCTGGCAAGCATTACCACCATCACTCAAGGTCAGGGATCACACTGGGTTGGTTGCATGAACAAGAATGTTTATGGTCATGCTTAGCATCTGGACTGTAGTTTGCCATCCAAGATAAAAGATGAAACTGAGCAGAATGGAGTGTACATCTATGGAGACAGGATATGCCACACGTGGCCTCCAAGGGAAGAGGCCAGGGGGATATTGGGAGCAAGAATGTCGTCGCTTATGAGCTTTAAGAATTCAGAGGTAATTCCACGGGGGAGAAATGAGTGTAAAGAAGTCTAAATTAGCAAGAGGCAATGAACACAGAGACTGATAGACAGCATTTGCCAACTCCAAGCCCTGCCTCCAGTCTTCACCGATCTCCCCCTTTTCTGAACCCCTATCACGTGCTCCATCTTAATTACAGTTTGACATTTATACCATACTCTGTCTTATGTTGTTTCCCAACTGTGGCTTCATGTAGAAACATTATCTCTTCCCAACTTGACTATAAAGTCCTGGAGGGCAAGACCGTACTTGACAACTGGCAAAAGGTATGAATGAAACTAATTTTTAAAACTTGTGTATTTACTATGAGAGGCAATAAAATCGAGTTGCATTGTGCATGGAAGTTAATTAAATAATAATTACAGTAAAGAAGCATACCAGCACTATTAAAAAGCACTCTCTACCTAATTTCCACCATGCAAGGCCACCCAAGACAGATGGATCATAGTGGAAAGTTCTGATAAAAAGTGATCCACTGGAGAAAGGAATGGCAAACCACTCCAGTTTCCTTGCTGTGAGACGGCAAAAGGATATGACACTTGCAGATGAGCCTCCCAGGTCAGAAGGTGTTCAGTATGCTACTGGGGAAGAGCAGAGGGCAGTTACTAACAGCTCCAGAATGAATGAAGAGACTGGGCCAAAGCAGAAACTCTCAGTTGTGGATGTGTCTGGTGGTGAAAATAAAGAATCTGCCTGCAATGCAGGAGACCCAGCTTCCCTGGTTGAGGAGGAGCCTCTGGAGAAGGGAATTGTGCTCACTTCACCTGTTAATAAGGTTATACTCAAAATCCTTCAAGTGAGGCTTCAGCAGTAGATGAACTGAGAACTTCCAGATGTACAAGCTGGGTTTAGAAAAGACAGAGGAACCAGAGATCAAATTGCAACTTTTGTTGGATCATAAAGAAAGCAAAAGAATTCCAGAAAAACATCTACTTCTGTTCCATTGACTGTACTAAAGATTTTGATTGTGTGGATCACAATGAACTGTGGAAAATTCTTAAAGAAATGGGAATACCAGGCTACCTTACTTGTCTCCTGAGTAACCTGTATGCAGAACCAGACATGAAACAATGGACTGGTTCAAAATTGGGAAAGGAGTACATTAAGGCTGTATATTGTCACCCTGCTTGTTTAACTTCTATGCAGAGTACATCATGGGATATGCAGAACTGGGTGAATCACAAGCTGAAATCAAGATTGCCAGGAGAAATATCAATAACCTCAGATATGCAGATGATACCACTTTAATGGCAGAAAGTGTGTGCATGCATTCATGCTAAGTCGCTTCAGTTGTGTCTGACTCTTTGTAACTCCATGGACTGTAACCCACCAGGCTCCTCTGTCCCTGGGATTCTCCAGGCAAGAATACCGGAGTGGGTTGCCATGTCCTCCTCCAATGGCAGAAAGTGAGGAGAAACTAAAGAGCCTCTTGATGAAGGTGAAAGAAGAGAGTGAAAAAGCTGGCCTAAAACTCAACATTCAAAAAACTAGAATCATGGCATCCAGTCCCATCACTTTATGGCAAATAGAAGGGGAAAATGTGGAAACAGTGACAGACTTTATTTTCTTGGGCTCCAAAATCATTGCGGGTGGTGCCTGCAGCCTTGAAATGAAAAGATGCTTGCTCCTTGGAAGGAAAGCTATGACAAACCTAGACAGCACATTAAAAAGCAGAGATATCACTTTGCTGACAAAGGTCCATGTAGTCAAAGCTATGGTTTTTCCAGTAGTCATGTTGGATGTGAGAGTTGGACCATAAAGAAGATTGAGCACCAAAGAATTGATTCTTTCAAATTGTGATTCTGGAGAAGACTCTTGAGGGTCCCTTGGACTGCAAGGAGAGCCAACCAGTCAATCCTAAAGGGAATCAACCCTGAAGAGTCATTGGAAGGACTGATGCTGAAGCTGAAGTACCAATACTTTGGCCACCTGGTGTGAGTAGCTGACTCATTGGAAAAGACCTTGATGTTGGGAGAGATTGAAGGCAAAAGGAGAAGGGGCCACAGAGGAGGAAATGATTAGATAGATTCACCAACTCAATGGATGAGAGTTTGAGCAAACTCCAAAAGATAGAGAAGGACAAGGAAGCCTGTCATGCTGCACTCCATGGGATCACAAAGAGTCAGACACTACTTAATGACTGAACAACAGCAACCTAATTTCCTGGTCAAAAAATTATTTTAAAGGCTTTTAATAATTAAAAAGTTTAACATATTGTTATAGTAGGGAAAACAGTTTTATCCCCATATAACTATCACCTGGAGTCTAGAATTTTCAGGTTTTCACCACTGTTACTTCATTCTCTTTTTTAAAAAATCTGGGTTGATTTTACTTCTGTTATCATTTCCATAATTTCTATCTGTAGCATAATAGCTATTAGCATATTTCATCAATCCAGATTAACAACAACAATAAAATTGAGGCAGACAAAGCCATTTTTACCTACGGTAATTAAAAAATTTTAATTACAAATCCCAGATATGTTATTTATCTCTATATAGTTAAAATACACCTCTAAAAAATATGGACATTTTATTTCATAACCATATGCATTCATCAAGCTGATTCAGTTCAGTTCAGTTGCTCAGTCGTGTCCGACTCTTTGCGACCCCATGAACTGCAGCTTGCCAGGCCTCCCTGTCCATCACCAACTCCTGGAGTTCACCCAAACTCATGTCCATCCAGTCGGTGATGCCATCCAGCCATCTCATCCTCTGTCGACCCCTTCTCTTCCTGCCCTCAATTCCTCCCAGCATCAGAGTCTTTTCCAATGAGTCAACTCTTCACATCAGGTGGCCAAAGTATTGGAGTTTCAGCTTTAGCATCAGTCCTTCCAAAGAACACCCAGGACTGATCTCCTTTAGGATGGACTGGTTGGATCTTCTTGCAGTCCAAGGGACTCTCAAGAGTCTTCTCCAACACCACAGTTCAAAAGCATTAATTCTTCGGCACTCAGGTTTCTTCACAATCCAACTTTCACATTCATACATGACCACTGGAAAAACCATAGCTTTGACTAGATGGATCTTTGTTGGCAAAGTAATGTCTCTGCTTTAGAATATGCTATCTAGGTTGGTCATAACTTTCCTTCCAAGGAGTAAGAATCTTTTAATTTCATGGCTGCAATCACCATCTGCAGTGCTTTTGGAGCCCCAAAAAATAAAGTCTGACACTGTTTCTATTGTTTCCCCATCTATTTCCCAT
>NW_011494917.1:2444046-2445676 GCF_000754665.1 Bison bison bison | reverse complement strand
ATGCTTCCTCCAGCCCAGCGTTTCTCATGATGTACTCTGCACAGAAGTTAAATAAGCAGGGTGACAATATACAGCCTTGATGTACTCCTTTTGCTATTTGGAAGCAGTCTGTTTTTCCATGTCTGGTTCTAACTGTTGCTTCCTGACCTGCATATAGGTTTCTCAAGAGGCAGGTCAGGTGGTCTTGTATTCCCATCTCTTGAGGGATTTTCCACAGTTTATTGTGATCCACACAGTCAAAGGCTTTGGCATAGTCAATAAAGCATAAATAGATGCTTTAAATAAATAGAATAGAAATAAATAAATAGAAATAGAAAAATCTGGAACTCTCTTCTTTTTTCCATGATCCAGCGGATGTTGGTGATTTGATCTCTGGTTCCTCTGCCTCTTCTAAAACCAGCTGGAACATCTGGAAGTTCATGGTTCACGTATTGCTGAAGCCTGGCTTGGAGAATTTTGAGCATTACTTTGCTAGTGTGTGAGATGAGTGCAGTTGTGCAATAGTTTGAGCATTCTTTGGCATTGCCTTTCTTTGGGATTGGAATGAAAACTGCCCTTTTCCAGTCCTGTGGCCACTGCTGAGTTTTCCAAATTTGCTGGCATATTGAGTGCAGCACTTTCACAGCATCATCTTTCAGGATTTGAAATAGCTCAACTGGAATTCCATCACCTCCACTAGCTTTTGTTCGTAGTGATGCTTCCTAAGGTCCACTTGACTAATCAAGCTGATTAGTGTCAACTTAAAATTAACAGTAATTCCTGTAAATCATCTAAACTTCCCTAATTGTTTCCAAAGAGCAAGAACATCATTTAAAAGAAGGCCTTTTTCTCAGCCTGTCACAGGGAGTCATGCTAGAAACTGACAAGAAAAGGCAATGATTAAATTCAAGGTCAGTTCTTTTCTGCACGTAATAGCAAAGTCTGAGAATGACAGTCACAAGCTAGAGATGGGCTGCTCTCTAACAGAGAGGACTGGCCTGGAATCCATCTTTCTGGAGAGAGGATGTTGGGTTCTAGAGAGCTAATGCTATCTCAAAGTGTGTGTGTATGTATTTAGATAAGGGCCATCTTTGGGGCACTGAAGTGGAAATAGATTGCAGGGAATTGTGTTGGAATTCAGGGGGAGCTATGAATTTAGATGGAGAAAAGGGATACGTCTTAAGATTTTATTATCCTTTAATGGAAATTCATAATTCTTTTTAATTATAAATATAGGCAGCAAAGCAGAGAAGGCAATGGCAACCCACTCCAGTACTCTTGCCTGGAAAATCCCAGGGCCAGAGGAGCCTGGTGGGCTGCTGTCTATGGGGTCGCACAGAGTTGAACACGACTGAAGCGACTTAGCAGCAGCAGCAGCAGGGGCAGCAAAGCACAGAAGTATTCGTATCTGTGGCTTCGTCACCAATGGAAATAAAAATACTTTAATATCACATTCAGTTGTCCCAGATATCTTCGAATATTGTGAAGATTCATTATTACTTTGAAATTATCTTCTTTTCCCACCTCTAAGTCTTATTATATGTCAATAAGGAAGTAAATACATTCAGTTCAGTTCAGTTCGGTCGCTCAGTAGTGTCCGACTCTTTGCGACCCCATGAATCGCAGCACGCCAGGCCTCCCTGTCCATCAC
>NW_011494917.1:2443768-2443946 GCF_000754665.1 Bison bison bison | reverse complement strand
CTATTTCCCATGAAGTGATGGGACCAGATGCCATGATCTTCGTTTTCTGAATGTTGAGCTTTAAGCCAACTTTTTCACTCTTCTTTTTGACTTTCATCAAGAGGCTTTTTAGTTCCTCTTCACTTTCTGCCATAAGGGTGGTGTCATCTGCATATCCGAGGTTATTGATATTTCTCCC
>NW_011494917.1:2410935-2443640 GCF_000754665.1 Bison bison bison | reverse complement strand
TCCAATGAGTCAACTCTTTGCATGAGGTGGCCAAAGTGTTGGAGTTTCAGCTTTAGCATCACTATATCATAAATCTAGTTTGTTTTGTTTTGCTATTTGGATAACAGTATTTTTTATGCACTTGATTTCCTTTGTAGTCCTGTGTATTTTATTTTACATATTTTAAGGCAGTAGTCTGAGAAAGAGTCCACAGACTTCACCAGACAGGCAAAGGAATCCATGGCATAGAAAGAATAAGCCCCTTGAAATAGCCTGTTGTAAATACACAGAAAGCTAAGATGCTGTGAGTGATGTTAGGGAAGAAAAGAGAATTTCCCCCTGACTAGTTCATCATATTTTTGAACCCTGAACATAATGGCTGGACATGAGAAATTAGCCCATATAAGGAGCCTGGAAGCCACCACAAGAGCCGTATGAAGGCTCATCTCCAAAGCCACATTTCTTCTAATGCTGGCATATGAGTCACAAGCTTTGGCTGGCTCTTCTAGAAGGATGCTCAAAGTCCTCTACAGCACAGCAGAGTACTATAAAAGTCTAAGGTATTAATAGAATTCCTCCCACCTCGAGGCTGTGGTTCTTCCTACGAGATCTTTGCAGCAACGTACAGGGCACCTGCCAGGCTGACTGTGTGTGGGGCAGGGGCCTGCTGGAGACAGCTCTCAGCTCAGTCTAAAGTTGATATTGACTTGCTATCATAAATAGGACAAGAGGGAGGTGAAGTGATTTGCCTAAACTCCTTTTTCTGGAACATGCCACTTGCCACCTACTTAACAGTTTTAAGTTGATCAGCACAGTATATATGTTAAATCCTAGGAGTGTCACATTATTGTATCATGAAAAAGTTATCAAGCTTTGCTAAAGGCAGAGAGTAAAGATAACCGACTGTTGCCGAGATCATATCAACTCTTATTCTTTACCTCTAAATTCATCAATTTTGTTTTCTTCTCACTGGCTAATGACTTATTAGCCGTATACTGTGAATTGCACATAACTGCCTTGTACAGTAACCATACCTTTAAATTTTCCAAGCCCGGAAAAAGACCTTTCATAATTATTTTTGCTTCATATAGCCATGACGGACTTCCCTTAGATAGCTAGGTTGGTAAAGACTCCACCTGCAATGCAGCAGACCCTGGTTCAATTCCTGGGCTGGGAAGATCCGCTGGAGAAGGGATAGGCTACCCACTCCAGTATTTTTGGGCTGCCCTTGTGACTCAGCTGGTAAAGAATCCACCTGTAATGCAGGAGTCCTGGGTTCTATCCCTGGGTTGGGAAGATCTCCTGGAGAAGGGAAAGGCTACCCACTCCAGCATTCTGGCCTGGAGAATTCCATGGACTGTATAGTCCATGGGGTCGAAAAGAGTTGGACACGACTAAGCGGCTTTCACTTCACTCACAGCCATGACAGTTTATCAGCTTTTGAGTTTCACATTCACATTTGGTGTGGCTTCTGGCAGGAGTATGTTAACAACAATCAGACATTTGAAATGGCTGGCAGCCATTCACTTTAGCTCCAAACTGGAAATGACCCAAATGTTCATCAACAGGAGAATGAATTGTTTGTGATGCATTCCTACAAGAGTGGACTCTACAGCATTCCCTGATGGCACAGTGGTTGAGGATCTGCGCACCAGTGCAGGGGATGGGGGTTGATCCCTGGTCTGAGAGGATTCCACATGCTGCAACTTCTGTAGCTCTTGAACCTAGATAGAGCCTATGCTCCACAACAAGAGAAGCCACTGCAGTGAGAAAGCTGAACACCACACACAGCAGTGAAGACCCAGAACAGCCAAAAAAAATATATAAATAAAATTTTATATATATATATATATATACTGCTAAGTCACTTCAGTCGTGTCCGACTCTGTGTGACCCCATAGACGGCAGCCCACCAGGCTCCCCCGTCCCTGGGATTCTCCAGGCAAGAACACTGGAGTGGGTTGCCATTTCCTCTCCAATCCATGAAAGTGAAAAGTGAAGTCACTCAGTTGTGTCCGACGCTTAGCGACCCCATGGACTGCAGCCTACCAGGCTCCTCCATCCATGGGATTTTCCAGGCAAGAGTACTGGAATGGGTTGCCATTGCCTTCTCCTATATGTATGTACGTATGTGTATGTATATATATATATATATATATATATATATGAAAGGATGAAGGAGCTATCGCCACTGGCAACAATCTGAATCAATATCACAAATGGAAGGTTAAGAGGAAGAAGCCAGACAGAAGAGAGTTCATGCTAAACGATTCCACTTACATAGAGTTCACAACGGAGAAGGCAATGGCACCCCACTCCAGTACTCTTGCCTGGAGAATCCCATGGATGGAGGAGCCTGGTGGGCTACAGTCCATGGGGTTGCTAAGAGTTGGACACGACTGAGCGACTTCACTTTCACTTTTCACTTTCATGCATTAGAGAAGGAAATGGCAACCCACTCCAGTATTCTTGCCTGGAGACTCCCAGGGACAGAGGAGCCTGTTGGGCTGCCGTCTATGGGGTCACACAGAGTTGGACACGACTGATGCAACTTAGCAGTAGCAGTAGAGTTCACAAACATTCAAAGTGAGCCTCAGGCATTAGAAGTCAGAGTAGAGGTTGTTTGTAGATGGCAAGCAGTGACTAGAAGCCATGAAGGGGTCCCTGGGGTATTAGGACCAGGTCTGTTTATTGACTTGAGTGCTGGCTACTTGGATGTATTCATTTTGTGAAAATTTTTTGAGCTGTACACTTATAATTTGTGTAGTTTTCTGTGTATTTGTTATAGTTAAACAGAAATCCAGAATTAAAAGTTTGACATGTACAGGGTCCCAATATGTTTTCTTTCTAATACACCCTCCTCCAGAATGCATTTCTTCTTAGAGAATTGGTGATATTTTAAAATAATGTTAAGAAGTCTGAAAATTTTAATTGGGGTTTATGGGAATATGCAAATAACCAGAAAATAAGCTATCCTGCCAGCCCTGCAATCCCTAATTGGGTTATAATTCTTTTTATTGACATATTTGTTTATCCTAAATGACAGATATCACAAAACCAACTGTGATCTGTTCTAATGATGTGTTAAAGTGACCTCAAGTACACTGAGCAATGGTGAGGACAGCCTTACCAGAAGCAGGCTCAAGGACAAGGACACCCTACCAAGCAGATGTAATAGCCACTGGGATCCCAATGCGGTGTGTGAAGCAGGAAGAAGGGCAAATGTCTTCTAACTGGCCAGTCCAGAGAGTGCATTGTTTTCTGATTGGTGGACCCAAAATGTGTACTGTTTTATAGAGAGGACTAGGTGCAGCCCTTCTTCTGTTCCCCTGGGGGTGCTTTCTTCTGCTCACCACTATTGATATAGATGGCGGTCCCTCCCTCCTTCCTAAAGAAGGTTGTCTACCTTCTTTCTTCCTTGTTTTTACATAGCAAGCCTTTGGGAACCATCTTCTTTCTTCCATGTTTCCTTTGCATCCCATTCCAATTCCAGAGCAGAGCTTAACTGTAAGTCCCTATGTTTCACTGTTAGCTTTGTAGGCATTAAAGATGGGAGCCCTGTTTACCAATCATTGAAATCCATCACTTGGCGTCTAAGAAGAATTTATTAAACATTTGTTTAAAGAAGGAACTGCAGATTCTTGGTTTTTAGGCATCCATTCTTCTATCTGTTCAGTGCAGTTCAGTTCAGTTGCTCAGTCGTGTCCAACTCTTTGCGACCCCATGAATCGCAGCACGATCACTGTAGATAGTGACTGCAGCCATGAAATTAAAAGACGCTTACTCCTTGGAAGAAAAGTTATGACCAACCTAGATAGCGTATTGAAAAGCAGAGACATTACTTTGCCAACAAAAGTCCGTCTAGTCAAGGCTTCTATCTGTAGATACATATAATTCTTCTAAATTTATCTGATGTAATTATATAAAGTACTATATGTTTGCTATTATTATTAATCATAATGTTATAACTATGCATACCAAGAAATGTCTGCTATAAAATTTTAATCATATATGTATATAGAAGTGTTTATATTATGATCATTTCTAGGGCTAGGATTTGGGGTAGGATTTTCAATTTCTTCTTTAATTTTTTTCTATATTGATTGAAATCTTCAACAGTGATTATCATTCATAAGAAACATTAAAATATTAAAAGACTTATAAACTAAAAAAAAAAAACATAGACAAAATGGAAAACTATCAAATGCCAAAATTAGTATTAGAAATAGGGAACTTGAATAGACCAATACGTTTGAAAGAGGTTAAATTGCAATTGAAAACCTCCACTCTCAGAAGACTATAGACTTAAATGGTTTTTCAGGTGAGTTTTACCAAACTCTTGAGGAATAATAAGTTTCCAAATTACTCCAGAAGAGACAAAAACAAAAGTTAATCAAGATCATTTCATATTGGTACAATCAGATGAGCACATTATAAAAAAAAAACAAAAACAAAACTCTACCCTCTTTTAAAAAATATTTTGAAAGATGAAAAATCTTTGAAAATACTAATTGATTCCAACAGTTTGCTTTAAAATAATACAGCTTGGTTAACGAATGGTTCATCATTAGGGATTCTGCCAACATAATTGGAGCATTAATAGACTAACATTTTTTTTAAATCCCATAATAATTTCAATTGATACAAAAAAAGCATTTGATAAGTTCTTTACTTATTTATGATAAATATCTTAGTAAGCCAAGAGTAAAAAGGACTTCTTTAATTCCCTTAGTGAATTAAGTGCCATTTAATCCGGAGAAGGTGATGGCACCCCACTCCAGTACTCTTGCCTGGAAAATCCCATGGACATAGGAGCCTGGTAGGCTGCAGTCCATGGGGTCTCGAAGACTTGGACACGACTGAGCAATTTCCCTTTCACTTTTCACTTTCATGTATTGGAGAAAGAAATGGCAACCCACTCCAGTGTTCTTGCCTGGAGAATCCCAGGGACGGGGGAGCCTGGTGAGCTGCTGTCTATGGGGTCGCACAGAGTCAGACACGACTGAAGCGACTTAGCAGCAGCAGCAGCAATCCCTTATTAATTAATTAATCAATTAATATTAATTGTCATGTAATCCCTTAAATATACCAAAACCCTCAGTAGATTACTTATTGAAGAAATTTTAAGTACATTCCTATTAAGACTGGAAACAAATATTCTTAAGTTAAAAACCACTGTATATTATAACCAATACTACAATATTGGAAATCTTGACCAACACTGAAGAAAAGAAAAAAAAATAAGCAGCTTGGAAAGGAAGAAATAAACCATTGGTTTTTTCAGGGTGATATACCTATTTACTTTGAATAACTGATAGAATCAACAGGTAAATTATAAGAACGTGGTATATGTATGATCAAGTTATAAGTGCATTTCTAAGAGCAAACAACTAGAAAATATTATATAAAAAAGCAAGATACTATCATATAACAGCAACTAAAAACAGTCTGGTAATTAACTTAACCAAAACATAGAAGACTTTCTGGAGAAAATGTAAATATTATAATAAAGAACATAGAAAAAAATTTTTGAGTGATAAACAGATATTCCATGTTCTCAGAGGAGAACACTTAATAATATTGTAAAGATATCAGCTTTCCCCACATCTAGTACATGCAAAGTAATTCCACTAAAATTGTAGTTAGACTTTTGAGATACATGATACATGTATTTTAAAATGTATATACTGATGAGGCAGTATAAGACCTCTTAAGCAAGAACTTGAAAAATCATGTAGTGTATAGTTGATTATTGAATACATCAAAGTTAAGGATTTCTATTTTATAATAACAGGCATATGAGTAAAGTTAGAAACAAATTTCACAATGGGTGAAGAGCCTTTAAAATGTTGATAAAAGACTGACAAGTGGACATTGTTGACAAGTGGACAAAGGATTCCTATCTAGACTGTGGAAAAACACAAATCAAACAAGAAATCAAATCAACAAGAAATCAAATAATACAAATCAACAAGAAAAAGACAGTAATTCAATAGAAAAATGGGCAAAATATCAATAATTTATAGAAAATAAACTCAAAAGGCTAATAAATCATAAGTAACTCACCAAATTGACAAAACATTGAGATATAATTTTATACTTATTTCACTGGAAAAAATTAGAAAGGTGAATCCATGCCTTGTGTTGGCTGGATATGGGAATAAGTCCTGCTTGTGGGAGTAATGACAGGCCCAGTCAATGAGAAGCACACTCTGTACTATTCAGACAAAGTAAGTAAACCTGTGTCTTATAAGATGGCCAGACTAAAAGCGGGGTAAGGAAATAAGAGGAGTAGAGAAAACAATAAGGTTTCTGGCTTAATCCCAGACTTGGTAGATTCAGGTGACAGTGCCCAGGATAGAGAATGAAAAGGGAGGATGAGCTGCTTTGATGATAAAGTTAATGTTTTCTGTTTCGGACCTTTTAAGAATCATGAACTTATGAGACACCCTGATGGTACTCAATTAATATTATAATCTTCATCAAATAAAGTCCCTTTTTCTTCTGTGTTTAGAAAAGATTGAATCTTTTTTTTATTAGTTCTGTATTTTTAAAAATCTATTTGTTTATTGAAGGATAATTTATTTACAGAATTTTGTTGTTTTCTGTCAAACCTCAACATGAATCAGTCACAGGTATACATATTTCCCCTCCCTTTTGAACCTCCCTCTCATCTCCCTCCCCATTCCACTGCTCTAGGTTGATACAGAGCTCCTGTTTGAGTTTCCTGAGCCGTACAGCAAATTCCTCTTGGCTATGTATTTTACTATGGTAATGTAAGTTTGGAGAAGGCAATGGCACCCCACTCCGGTACTCTTGCCTGGAAAATCCCATGGATGGAAGAGCCTGGAAGGCTGCAGTCCATGGGGTCGCTGAGGGTTGGACACGACTGAGTGACTTCACTTTCACTTTTCACTTTCATTCATTGGATAAGGAAATGGCAACCCACTCCAGTGTTCTTGCCTGGAGAATCCCAGGGATGGGGGAGCCTAGTGGGCTACCGTCTGTGGGGTCACACAGAGTTGGACACGACTGAAGTGACTTAGCAGCAGTAGCAGCAGCAGAGTGTAAGTTTCCATGTTACTCTTTCCATACATCTCACCCTCTCCTCCCCTCTCCCCATGTCCATAAGTTTATTCTTATGTCTGTTTTTCATTGCTGCCCTGTAGATAAATTCTTCAGACCATTTTTCTAGATTCCATATATATGCCTTGCTGCTGCTAAGTTGCTTCAGTCATGTCTGACTCTGTGCGACCCCATAGACGGCAGCCCACCAGGCTCCCCCGTCCCTGGGATTTTCCAGGCAAGAACACTGGAGTGGGTTGCCATTTCCTTCTCCAATGCATGAATGTGAAAAGTGAAAGTGAAGTCGCTCAGTCGTGTCTGACCCTCAGCGACCCCATGGACTGCAGCCCACCAGGCTCCTCCATCCATGGGGTTTTCCAGGCAAGAGCACTGGAGTGGGGTGCCAGCACTTTCTCCGATATATATGCCTTAGAATATGATATTTATCTTTCTCTTTCTGACTTACTTCACTCTGGATAATAGGTTCTAGATTCATCCACCTCATCAGAACTGATCAAATGCATTCCTTTTTATGGCTTATTAATATTCCATTGTGTATATGTACCAAACTTCTTTATCCATTCATCTGTCGATGGACATCTAGGTTGCTTCCAGTTCTGCTGCTGCTGCTAAGTTGCTTCAGTCGTGTCTGACTCTGTGCGACCCCATAGACGGCAGCCCACCAGGCTCCCCCATCCCTGGGACTCTCCAGGCAAGAACACTGGAGTGGGTTGCCATTTCCTCTCCAACACATGAAAGTGAAAAGTGAAAGTGAAGTCGATCAGTCATGTCTGACTCTTTGCCACCCCATGGACTGCAGCCTACCAGGCTCCTCCGCCCGTGGGATTTTCCAGGCAAGAGTACTGGAGTGGTGCCATTGGCTTCCAGTTCTAGCTATTGTAAATAGTGCTACAATGAACAATAGGATACATGTGTCTTTTTCAACCCTGGTTTCTTCAGGGTATATGCCTAGGAGTGGGATTGCTGGGTGATATCCTGGAAAATCCCATGGACGGAGGAGCCTGGTAGGCTGCAGTTCATGGGGTCTCAAAGACTCGGACACAACTGAGCGACTTCACTTTCACTTTTCACTTTCATTCATTGGAGAAGGAAATGGCAACCCACTCCAGTGTTCTTGCCTGGGGAATCCCAGGGACAGGGGAGCCTGGTGGGCTGCTGTCTATGGGGTCACAGAGTCGGAAATGACTGAAGTGACTTAGCAGCAGCAGCAGCAGCATGGTGGTTTTATTCCTAGTTTCTTAAGGAATCTCCATACCGTCTTCCATAATGGCTGTATCAATTTACATTCCCACCAACAGTGCAAGAGCGTCCCCTTTTCTCCACACCCTCTCCAGCATTTACTGTTTGTAGACTTTTTGATGATAGCCATTCTGACCAGTGTGAGGTGATATCTCATTGTAGTTTATATTTGCATTTCTCTAATAATGTGTGATCTTGAGCATCTTTTCATGTGTTTGTTAGCCATCTGTATGTCTTTGGAGAAATGTCTGTTTAGGTCTTTTTCCCACTTTTTGATTGGGTTGTTTGTTTTTCTGAGTTGTATGAGCTGCTTGTATAGTTTGGAAATTAATCCTTTTTCAGTTGTTTCATTTGCTATTATTTTCTCCCATTCTGAGGGTTGTTATTTTCACCTTTGCTTATAGTTTCCTTTGCTGTGCAAAAGCTTTTAAGTTTAATCAGGTTCCACTTGTTTACTTTTGTTTTTATTTCCATTACTCTAGGAGGTGGGTCATAGAGAATCTCGCTTTGATTTATGTCATTGAGTGTTCTTCCTATGTTTTCCTCTAAGAGTTTTATAGTTTCTGGCCTTACATTTAGGTCTTTAATCCCTTTTGAGTTTATCTTTGTGTATGGTGTTAGGAAGTGTTCTACTTTCTTTCTTTTACATGTACCTGTCCCGTTTTCCCAGCACCATTTATTGAAGAGGCTGTCTCTGCCCCGTTGCATATTCTTGCCTCCTTTGTCAAAAATAAGGTACCCATAGGTGCCTGGGCTTTGTAGTATAATCTGAAGTCAGGAAGGTTAATTCCTCCAGCTCCATTCATATTTCTCAAGACTGCTTTGGTTCTTCAGGGTCTTTTGTGTTTCCATTTAAATTGTGAAATTTTTTGTTATAGTTCTGTGAACAATGTCATTGGTAATTTGATAAAGACCAAATTGAATCTGTAGATTGCATTTGGTAGTATAGTCATTTTCACAATATTGATACTTCCTGCCAAGGAACATGGAATATCTCTCCATCTGTATATGTTGTCTTTGACTTCTTTCTTTAGTGTCTTATAATTTTCTGTGTACAGTTCTTTTGTATCCTCAGATAAGTTTATTCCTAGATGTTTAATTCTTTTTGTTGCAGTGGTGAATGGGATTGAGTCCTTAATTTCTCTTTCTGATTTTTCATTCATTGTTAGTATATAGAACTGCAAATGATTTCTGTGTATTTGATTTTGTATCCTGCAACTTTGCTAAATTCACTGATTAGCTCTAGTAATTTTCTGATACTATTTTTAAGGTTTTCTATGTAGACTATCATGTCATCTGCAAACAGTGAGAGCTTAACTTCTTTTCTGATCTGGATTCCTTTTATTTCTTTTTCTTCTCTGATTGCTGTAGCTAGGACTTCCAGAACTATGTTGAATAATAGTGGTGAAAGTGGACACCCTTGTCTTGTTCCTGATCTTAGTGGGAACGTTTTCAGTTTTTCACCATTGAGAATAATGTTTGCTGTAGATTTATCATATATGGCTGTTACTATGTTGAGGTAGGTTCCTTCTATGTCCATTTTTTGAAGTGTTTTAATCATGCATGGGTGCTGAATTTTGTCAAAGGCTTTTTCTGCATCTATTGAGATGATTACCTGGTTGAGATGATTATATGAATTATCTTTCAATTTGTTAATATGGTGTATCACATTGACTGATTTGTGTATGTTGAAGAATCCTTGCATCCCTGGAATAAACCCAACTTGAACATGGTGTTCAAGAGTCCCTTGGACAGCAAGGAGATCCAACCAGTCCACCCTAAAGGAGATCAGTCCTGGGTATTCATTGGAAGGACTGATGTTGAAGCTGGAGCTCCAATACTTTGGCCACCTGATGCAAAGAGCTGACTCACTGGAAAAGACCTTGATGCTGGGAAAGATTGAGGGCAGGAGGAGAAGGGGACAACAGCGGATGAGATGGTTGGATGGCATCACTGACTCTATGGACATGGGTTTGGATGGATTCCAGGAGTTGGTGCTGGACAGGGAGGCTGGGCGTGCTGCAGTTAATGGGGTCACAAAGAGTCGGACATGACTGAGCGACTGAACTGAACTGACTGACTGAACATGGTGTATGAGCTTTTTAATGTGTTGGTGAATTCTGTTTGCTAAAATTTTGTTGAGGATTTTTGCATCGATGTTCATCAGTGATATTGGCCTATAGTTTTCTTTTTTTGTTTTGTCTTTGTCTGGTTTTGGCATCACAGTGATGTTGGCCTTGTAGAATGAGTTTGGAAGTGTTCTTTCCTCTGCAATTTTTTGAAACAGTTTTAGAAGGGTAGGCATTAGCTCTTCTCTAAATGATAGAATTCTCCTGTGAAGCCATCTTGTCCTGGACTTTTGTTTTTGGGGAGATTTTTGATCACAGCTTCAGTTTCAGTGCTTGTAATTGGGTTGTTCATAATTTCTCTTTCTTTTGGGTTCAGCCTTGGAAGATTGAACTTTTCTAAGAATCTGTCCATTTCTTCCAGGTTATCCATTTTATTGCTATATAGTTGTTCATAATAGTCTGTTATAATCCTTTCTATTTCTGCATTGTCTGTTGTAACCTCTCCTTTTGCACTCCTAATTTTGTTGATTTGATTCTTCTGTTTTTCTTGATGTGTCTGGATAAAGGTTTGTCAACTTTGTTTATCTTCTCAATGAACCAGCTTTTAGTTTTATTCATTTTTACAATTGCTTCTTCCATTTCTTTTTCATTTATTTCTGCTCAGGTCTTTATGGTTTCTTTCCTTCTACTAATTTTGGGGTCTTTTTGATATTCTTTTCCCAGTTGTTTTAGGTGTAAAGTTAGGCTGTCTATTCGATGTTTTTCTTGTTTCTTGATGTAGGATTGTATTGCTGTAAACTTCCCTCTTAGGACTGCTTTTGCTGCACCCCATAGGTTTTGAGTTGTCATGTTTACATTGTCATTTGTTTCTAGAAATTTTTTGATTTCCCTTTTGATTTCTTCAGTAACCTGTTGGTTATTTAGAAACGTGTTGTTTAATCTCCATGTGTTTGTGTTTCTTACAGGTTTTTTTTTTCTTATAATTGATATCTAGTCTCATAGCCTTGTGGTCAGAGAAGATGCTTGATAGAATTTCAATTTTCTTAAATTTACTGAGGTTAGATTTGTGACCCAAGATGTGGTCTATTCTGGAGAATGTTCTATGTGCACGTGAGAAGAAGGTGTATTCTTCTGCATTTGGATAAAATGTCCTGAAGATAGCAATGAGATCCATCTCATCTAATGTATCATTTAAGACTTGTGTTTCCTTATTAATTTTCTGTTTTGATGATCAGTCCATTGGTGTGAGTGGCGTGTTAAAGTGTCCTATTATTATTGTGTCACTGTCAATTTCTCCTTTTATGTCTGTTAGTGTTTGTCTTATGTATTGAGGTGCTCCTATGTTGGGTGCATAGATATTTACAACTGTCATGTCTTCCTCTTGGGTTGATCCCTTGATCACTATGTAGTGTCCTTCCTTATCTCTTGTAATCTTCTTTATTTTAAGGTCTATTTTGTCTGATATGAGAATTGCTACTCCAGCTTTCTTTTGCTTCCAATTCGCATGGAATGTATTTTTCCATCCTCTCACTTTCAGTCTATATGTGTCTTGAGGTCTGAAGTGGGTTTCTTGTAGACAGCATATGTATGGGTTGTGTATTTGTATCCATTCAGCTAGTCTGTGTCTTTTGGTTGGAACATTTAATCCATTTACATTTGAAGTAATTATTGATATGTTTGTTTTTATAGCCATTTTGTTAATTGTTTGGGGTTGATTTTGTAGATCTCTTGTCTTCTCTTGTATTTCTTGACTATAGATGTCCCTTTAACATTTGTTGTAAAGCTGGTTTGGTGGTACTGAATTCTCTTAACTTTTGCTTGTCTGAAAAGCTTTTGATTTCTCCATCAATTTTGAATGAGATCCTTGCTGGGTACAGTAATCTTGGTTGTAGATTTTTCCCTTTCAGTACTTTAAGTATATCCTGCCATTCCCTTCTGGCCTGCAGAGTTTCTGCTGAAAGATCAGCTGTTAAGCATATGGGGTTTCCCTTATATGTTATATGTTGCTTCTCTCTTGCAGCTTTTAATATTCTTTCTTTGTTTTTAGTCTTTGTTAGTTTGATTAGTATGTGTCTTAGTGTGTTTCTCCTTGGGTTTATTCTGTATGGGACTCTTTGTGCCTCTTGGACTTGATTAACTATTTCCTTTTCCATGTTGGGGAAATTTTCAACTATAATCTCTTAAAAATTTTTCTCATACCCTTTCTTTTTCTCTTCTTCTTCTGGGACCCCTATAATTCAAATTTGGTGTGTTTGATATTGTCCCAGTGGTCTCTGAGACTATCCTCAGTTCTTTTCATTTTTTTCCTTTATTCTGATCTTCAGAAGTTATTTCCACCATTTTATCTTGCAGCACACTGATTCATTCTTCTGCTTCAGATATTCTGCTATTGATTCCTTCTAGAGTATTTTAATTTCAGTAATTGCATTTTTGTCTCTGCATGCTTGTTCTTTAACTCTTCTAGGTCTTTGTTAATTGATTCTTGCATTCTCTCCATTTTGCTTTCAAGGTTTTTTATCATCTTTACTATCATTTTTCTGAATTCTTTTTCAGGTAGTTTGCCTATTCCTTCTTCATTTGCTTGAAATCCTGTGTTTCTAGTTTGTTCCTTAATTTGTAGTATTTCTCTGCCTTTTCATTTTAAAAAAAAACTTATTGTGTTTGAGGTCTCCTTTTCCCAGGCTTCAAGGTTGAATTCTTTCTTCCTTTTGGTTTCTGCACTGTAAGGTTGGTCCAGTGGTTTGTGTAAGCTTCTTATAGGGTGAGATTTGTGCTAAGTTTATGTTTGTGGTTTGTTTTTCCTCTGATGGGCAAGGCTGAGTGAGGTGGTAATCCTGTCTGCTGATGATTGGGTTTGCATTTTTGTTTTTGTTTATTAGATGAGGGATCCTGCACAGGGTGCTACTGGTGGTTGGGTGATTCTGGGTCTTGTATTACAGTGGCTTCCTTTGTGTGAGTTCTCACTATTTGATACTCCCTAGGGTTACTTCTCTGGTAGTCTAGGGTCTTGGAGTCAGTGCTCCTAATCCAAAGGCTCAGGGCCTGATCTCTGGTCAGGAATGAAGATTCCACAAATGGTTTGTTAGGGCATTAAATGAGACTAAAACAAATATCCAAAAATGAGAAATCAAAGATGAACCCCAGACAAATGGCAGGTACAAAATCAGGCAAATAATAATTAAAATAATGGAATATACACATTTACATATACATCCATGAGCAAAGTCAAAACAGTCCAACAAAAATAAAGTACAATAGATTGACCCAGCAAATGAAAGAAATCAAAATTTATGTTTACCAGTTAAGAACAAAACTAACTAAAGCACAAACTGGAAAACAAAATGAAAGCAAGATGCCAAGTGGGGAATAAAGCAATGAAAACAAAACTAAGAAATCTGTTGAGAGGAATGGGAAGAAAGAAAAGAAAGAATAGATATATTAACTTAAATAGAGGTAGATGAAGATTTATATACATTAAAGATTAACTTCAAGGGGAAAAGAACAGTAGGAAAGGCAATCAAAGGAATAAATGTAGAAAAAATATAATAGGTTTAAAGAAATTAAAGGTTAGAATTATAAAAAAACAGAAAAGATAAAGGAAAAAAGGAAGAAGAAAGAAAAAAAAAAAAAAGGAAAACTCCACAGAACTGCAAAAGCACAACGTAGAGGCAGAGGTTTATAACAACAATAAAAATTGTGACTGAATATACACATATATGTATACACTGATAAGCAAAATCAAAACAGTCAACAAAAATATAGTACAATAGATTGACCCAGCAAACAAAGGAAACCTAAAATTATATCTACCAGAACAAAACTAACTAAAGTATAAACTGGAAAACAAAACTAAAGCAAAGTGTCTAGTGGGGAATAAAGCAATGAAAACAAAACTAACAAATCTGTTGAGAGGAAAGGAAAGAAAGAAAGAATAGATATGCAAAGTTAAATAAAGGTAGATAGAGAAGATTTATATACATTGAAGATTAACTGCCAGGGGAAAAGGACAGTAGGAAAGGCAAACAAAGGAATAAATGTAAAAAAAATAGGTTTAAGAAAATTAAAAGTTAAAATTATAAAATAGATAAAAGGAAAAAAAAAGAAAGGAAGAAGAAAGAGAAAAGAAAAAAAGGAAAACTCCACAGAACTGTAAAGGCCCAATGTAGAGGCAGAAGTTTATAACAACAGTAAAATGTATATACATATACATATATGCCCATAAACAAAATCAAAACAGTCCAACAAAAATATAGTACAATAGATTGACCTGGCAAACAAAGGGAACCAGAAGTTATGTCTACCAGAATGAAACTAACTAAAGCACAAACTGGAAAACAAAACTAAAGTAAGGTGCCAATTGGGGTATAAAGCAATGAAAATAAAACTAACAAATATGTTGAGACTAAAGGAAAGAAAGAAAAGAAAGAAATCATAGATATGCAAAGTTAAATAGAGGTAGATAAAGAAGATTTATACATATTAAAGATTAACTGCAAGGCAAGGGGGAAAGAACAGTAGGAAAAGCAAGCAAAGGAATAAATGTAGAAAAAATAATAATAGGTTTAAAAATTAAAATTTAAAACAAAGAGAAAAGAAAAAAACAAAAACAACTCCCCAGAACTACAAAAGCCCAATATAGAGGCAGAGGTTTATAACAATAAAAAATGTGACCGAAGGAAAAAAAGAAAAAAAAAAGAAAGCTCAAAAGCTTGGTTAGATTTCATAGTGTCAATAAAATTGACAACTACAACAGAGCGGTTGGGTAGGGGGCGCGGGGGAAGAAAGAAAAACCCCAAAGAATCTACAGAAGAAATCAAAACATAAGAATAATAAATGCTTTTCTTGAGTCACTGTTGTCAGAGTCCTTTCCCTCACTGGGAGCCACAGTCCACTTCACCTCCCTAGGATGCCCTTTCACACTGTGCTGATCTCTGGACCTTCTGCGGGGGCAGCTCAGATTCTAATCTGCTCCTACTCCTCTGTGTTCTTGCCTCCAATGTCCACAGCTCTCTTTTCTTTAGTGGGAGCTCTCAGTGACCTTTATATATTCCACAGACACAGAGTCTGCCTAGTTGATCATGTGGATTTAATCTGTAGCTTGTACAGCTGGTGGGAAGGTTTTGGTTCTTCTTCCTTAGTCACACTGCCCCTGGGTTTCAATTGTGGTTTTATTTCCCCCTCTGAATATGGGCTGTCCACTGGGGTTTACTCCTGAGGTTGCCCTATGAGGGCCAGGTGTGGAGGTGGTGCAGCTGCTTGGGTCGCAGGGGTTCTGGCAGCACCAGGTACTCAGGGGAGTTGGTGGCTAGGGCAGCAGGAAATATAGTGCTCTGGGAGGGTATGGCAACCAGTATTGGCCAATATGCTCCAGTATTCTTGCCTGGAGAAGCCCCCAACAGAGAAGCCTGGTAGGCCACAGTCTACAGGGTCGCAACAAGTGGGACCTGTGCACCCAAGCGACCCTGTGCACATAGGCTCAAGAATTTTTTTGCCTGTGGCAGCTCTGCCTCAGTGAGAGTTGAGTGTGAAGGTAGCGCAGCTGCTTGGCTTGCGGGGACTCTGGCGGCGCCAAGTGTGTGGGGACATGGACTGCCTCTGCCACAGGAGTTATGGCCCTATCAGAGTCTTTTTTTCAAGCCTCTTGTAGCTGGCGATCAGAAGGCCTCTGGCCAGGCTTTCTCTACAGCCCCACCTGTTCAGGCACTTAGAGGGCTTCCTTGCCTGGGGTCCTTCTCTGTTGTTTGTGGCATCAGGCACATAGAGGGGCCCCCTGCCTGGGGTCCTACTCTGTAGATCAGCATGTCAGGCACTTAAAGGGGCACCCTGTGTGGGGTCCTACTCTGTAGTTCAGTGTGTCAGGTGTTTGATGGGCCAGCCTCTATTGTTCAGCTGCAGATGCTGGCATGTGGGGAGAGAGACACTATGGTGATGGCTCCACCCCCTACACATGACTCAGCAGTATCGCCTTGCTTCCATGGCTGCCCAGCTTTCCTCCACAGGCATTTTCCAGCACGATATCCTCCTTCACATCCCCTTGATCCGTCTCTCTGCAGTCAACAGCAGCCCTTGCCCTGGAATTGCTCCACAGTCCCTAAACTCCAGCTCCCAGCCACACACATAGTAGTGTATGTATGGCTGTGGCAAGGACTGTTTTCGTCTCAGCCTTAGATGTTGCTCCTCTGACTCAGACAATTGCCTGGTGTGAGGATCAGACTCCTGCTTCAGTTCTCCCGCCCACTGAGGGCAGGTCCAGTCCTACTAATTCTCCTGTTTTTCCCCCTAGTTCCTTCGTCCTACTGAGTTTTGCGTGAGTCTATGTATTCTTTTCTGCTGATCAGGTATTCCTATCTGCTTTCAGCTGGTGTTCTGCATGGACTTTTGTGTCTCAAGGTGTATTCCTGATGTATCCACGGAGAGAGATGTATTCCATGTCCACCTACTCCTCCACCATCTTGCAATCCCAAGACTGAATATCAATTTGCAATTTTCTTCAACTTAAATTCTGTTAACTTTTGTAGTTGAAGGACCAATATTTTTATTAACCCCTTCTCAATAATAAATAGATAATGCTGATTTTTTAGACCATCAAAACTTTTAAGCCAACGTTAGGAACCAAGTGAGAAGATACCCTTGTTTTTTCCAAGTCACTGAATGTTGACATTTTGGACATATTTTTTAAAGTGAAGTCACAAAGAGTCAGATACGACTGGGTGATAAACACACTTACACACAAGGAATGCTTAAAAGACGTAATTCTAAAAACCTCATGGCAACCAAAAATCTACAAGTGATTAATACACAAAAAAGAAAAAAAAAATCCAAACATCACTAAAGGTAGACATCAAATCAAAAGAAAAGAAAGCAGAAGAGGATGGGAGGAAAAAAAGACCTTCAAAAATAAATCCAAAACAACTAACAAAATGGCAGTAAGAATATTCATGTTGACAGTTACCTTAAATGTAACTGAATGAAGCAACAGTTAGAACTGTACATGGAACAAACTGGTTCCAAATAGGAAAAGGAGTACGTCAAGACTGTATATTGTCACCCTGCTTATTTAACTTCTATGCAGAGAGTACATCATGAGAAACGCTGGGCTGGAGGAAGCACAAACTGGAATCAAGATTGCTGGGAGAAATATCAGTAACCTCATATATGCAGATGACACCATCATTATGGCAGAAAGTGAAGAGGAACTAAAAAGCCTCTTGATGAAAGTGAAAGAGGACAGTGAAAAAATTGGCTTAAAGCTCAACATTCAGAAAATGAAGATCAGGGCATCTGGTCCCATCACTTCATGGGAAATAGATGGGGAAACAGTGGAAACAGTGGCTGACTTTATTTTTCTGGGCTCCAAAATCACTGCAGATGGTGACTGCAGCCATGAAATTAAAATACGCTTACTCCTTGGAAGGAAAGTTATGACCAACCTAGATAGCATATTAAAAAGCAAAGATATTGTTTTGCCAACAAAGGTCCATCTAGCAAGGCTATGGTTTTTCCAGTGGTCATGTATGAATGTGAAAGTTGGACTGTGAAAAAAGCTGAGAAGAATTGATACTTTTGAACTATGGTGTTGGAGAAGACTCTTGAGAGTCCCTTGGACTGCAAGAAGATCCAACCAGTCCATCCTAAAGGAGATCAGTCCTGGGTGTTCATTGGAAGGACTGATGCTGAGGCTGAAACTCCAATACTTTGGCCACCTCATGTGAAGAGTTGACTCATTGGAAAAGACCCTGATGTTGGGAGGGGTTGGGGGCAGGAGAAGAAGGGGATGGCAGAGGATGAGATGGCTGGATCACAGACTTGATGCATATGAGTTTGGGTGAATTCCGGGAGTTGGTGATGGATAGGGAGGCCTGGCGTGCTGCGGTTCATAGGGTCACAAAGAGTCAGACACGACTGAGCGACTGAACTGAACTGAAAGTGCTCCAACCAAAAGACATAGACTGCCTGAAGGGATACAAAATCAAGACCCATATATAAGATTTCTGCAAAAGACCCACTTCAGATCTAGGGAAACATACACAGTGAAAGTGAGGGGATGGAAAAAGGTATTCCATGCAAATGGAAATCAAAAGAAAGCTGGAGTAGCAATACTCATATCAGTCAAAATAGACTTTAAAATAAAGAATGTTCAAGAGACAAAGAAGGATACCGCATAGTGATAAAGGGATCAATCGGATAAGACCCTTCTTTCAATTTTCTGTAGACCCTTACCTTCCATTTTTCTCTTACTAATTCTGCACAGAGTAGTCTACATTAGTACTGTCCATAAGAATATAATGCAAGTCATATTTGTTACTTAAAATGCTTAGTAGCCATATTAAGAAAATAAAAATAAACAGGTTAAATTGATTTTAACAATAGACTTTATTTAATGCAATATATACAGAATACAATTTCAACATGTGGCCAATATAAAAGTTATTAATAAGATATTTAAATCCTTTTTATTGTCTCAAAATATTATGTATATTTTATACTTAGAACATACCTCAATTCAGATGAGCCACATCAAATGCTTACTAACCACATGTAAGCGGTAGTGGCTGTCACTGAACACCCATGTCTAGATACAGTGTTTAAAATCCTTTATTATTTAAACATTCTTTTTAAAATCATTAAGTTCCTCTCAATCATTCTCAGAAACTAAAAGTTTGTCTAAAAAACAATACAGCATTTTTTTCCCCACCCCAGTCATTGGAAACGAAGAGTTCTTTGAAACAGTCTTTAGGCCTTTAGTGCTTTTGGCAAGAAGGTCTTTGCAAATGCCCCCTCCTTTCCTCCACTCTCCGGAGCCAGGCTGAATGGGGCCTTGGAAGGAGCTCTTTGCAGGAGTCCACACCGCCGTTTTGGCTGCTTTATTGAGGGATTGCAGGTTTTCTGACTCTTCTCCTCAGCATTCAGAATATGAATTCTTTCTTTTTTAAATTGGTTATTTATTACACCTTGTGCTTATACAAAAGAAGCCAGAATATGAATTCTTAAACAAATGGTATTCCATCCCAGACCTGGGAAGATCCAAACCACACTAGCCATTAAACAAATGGGAAGAAGGGAGACGACTTTTTCCATTTGGGGCTCACTCACGTTCCAGTGCAGTCAAGCAGCTCTTTTGTTCTGTTTGGAATTGGTTTGGAATGAAACAGAGAAGAAAGAAACACATATTGCATAAGCTTATGGTAGCCACAAGTTGGGTAAGGCAAATATTAACAATACTTGAAGCAAATGAAAATGTTTGAAATTATTTCCTTTCTCTACCAAATCTAATACAATGTTCTGCTTTGGGTGGGAGGGTGACAAGATGACTTCTCTCAAACCCATTTTAAATCTCGTTTTGTCTACTTTTTAAAATAATTATGTAAAGATCAGGGGTTTTTTTTTTCTTTTTTTTTTTTTGGTTTTAAAATAATTATGTAAAGATCAGGGTTTTTTTTGTTTGTTTGTTTGTTTGTTTTTTTGGTGTGTGGGATAAAAACACATACCATGAACTTTACCCTTTTTTATCAATTATACAGTTTCGTAGTTTTAATATATTTACATCATTATGAAACAGATCTCCAGAACTTTTTCATCTTATAAATCTGAAACTCTATACACATTAAATAACAATTCCTTTTCCCCTTCTCCTCCCAGCTCCTGTTAACCACCATTCTAAGAGTTTGATTACTTTAGACACCTCATATAGATGGAATTGAACAGTATTTGTCTTCTTATGACTGGTTTATTTCACTTAGCTTAACGTCCTCAAGGTTCCTTCATGTTGTAGAAACATTTTTTTATAGTAAGATTTTTTAGAGTTTAGTATCCTAGATTCATCATAAAAAAAGCACATTCGATTTTTTTCACCAGACGTACTGAGCAACAACTGTATGCCGTACACATGAGGCTTATCTTCCTGTTGAGGAGCTAGAAAGCTCGTATCTTCAGTCTCCGGTTAGCAGAGCTGCGAATGGGACTTCCTTGAGACTCACTCCAGTAAGCTCTAAAGAACATGCTGGGGAATAGACAGCGTTATATCCAATTTAAATTCTACCCACACCCCTCAGCCAGGGACTTCATTACTCCACTTTTTTTCACTCTCCTAGGTGATGAGTCAGGTCCACAAACTATGGGGAATATAGGTAAAAGTAAGCATAGAATATGTGTGCAGCCTTGAATGAAGTGGAAATCAATCATAAGCTCAATATTTCATGCTCAGTGATTTGGGTGGGACACAGGCTGGTGATGGAGACGGTGGCCCATCGGAAAGAATCCCCCATCATCAAACTCTGTCTTTCCCGTTCCCAACACTTTTGACTCCTCCAGAGCAGCAGGAAATTCAGTCCTGCCATGTGTATCTTAGGTCAAAGAGAAAAAGAATAGAGCTCCAATGTGTAATTTCCAGCCTGAAAGAAACCAAGTGTCTTCTGATAAACAACACTTGAGGTTTTTTTTCTTTTTAACGAAGGCACTAAACTGACCTTCTTTTAAAATGGCCTAGAAAGGATAAACAGGAGAGATCTTGTTTTCCCTTCATCCTGGAAAAATAACATTTCTCCCTTTCCAGCTCAGTACAGTTGACTGAATTGGAAAGGAATCTATTTTCTCTGGAAAGATTTATTTGCCCAACAGTCGTGTTTTTGTATATGTGTGTGTGTTGGCAAGAGGCGATAGATTTTCCAGAACAAGGGTCGTCTTGTTCACAGTTTAAAGGGGCCCAGAAGTTGACTAAGGAATTTAATGTTAAGGAAAGCTTTTGCTTTCCTTAATGCCATGTACAGACTCCAAAGCATCTCAAGTTGTCTTGGGCTTTAGGGTGCAGAGGAGAGTGTGCTGGGGCATGGCTCAGTGCTACCACCCCACTCATTCGTGAACAGGTGAAAACATTTCCATTTTCCTCACCTCGATCTCAAGGCTTGTGACAATAAGGGTCTGTTAGGAAGCATCTGTGTTTCTGTTTTTCAAATAAATTGTTTCTCAAAAAGTTAAACAAGTTTTGAATAAAGCCATGTGGAAAAGCAAGGAGTGGCATTACCCTTTCTCCCCACAACCGGACTTCTTTTCCCACCTGGGGACACATGTTTTGAATCAAGGAAAGATGTAAATTCCTTTCTGGCCAAATTAGAGTGAAGATTTAAAGGGATTATTAAGGTGCTCCTATCTCCTCCTCTACTTAGCTTCACAAAGGACTGGCATCACATTAGAAATTTTAAAGCAAATCCTTTCTACTTTACAGGGAATTGTTTTCGCTACTTTTAGTTTTCTTGTATTGTAGGCTAGGCATGAATACAATATACAATAAACTTGGATACTTTTGGACATGTCCTTGAGAACATTTCTTTGAAGGTGAATGACCTACTTCTTGTCAAAAAAGTTGAACATATATTGTTTACACATGATACACATAATTAATTGTATATATTAGTTAATATATATATTCTAACACCAGAACTGCAATCTGTCTTAAACTAAAGATTCTTTCCCCAGATTTTTTTGTTTCCAAGTCACTGCTTGCTGAGCTCAGCTGACAGCTCAGCTGGATTTTGCAGAAGTGACTTTTCACTAAGCTGGCCTTTGCCTTGCCAGGTGTGGCTGGCCAATGTAAAGGAAAGGAAAGGTGTTTTTCCTTTTAGCATGAATGTTAACACTTTTACCATATTTTCCATCGCCCAGTGTCTGTTTTCAAGGAAGCATGGATCTGCAGAAAACAGAGGCAGCTGAGATTTCTCCTTTGTAGATGTTGGCTCCCAGCCGCTTGGTGCATTTAATTTAGCAAAAGTCCATGTAATTAAATGAGGAGAAAATAGAATTTTTCTTTGATGGCAAAATGATTTCCATGAGGAGAAACTGGCTGATGGTGTTGACTCTGAAGTGTTGCTGGAAGGCTTCACAGCAGACAGGCACCCTCCTTCAGAGCCCAGACAGTACACACTCCCAAGGGCTGACTCTCCTGGGGCTGAACAGCTTTCTACTTAGGAAGTGTATGCCTTCTTGAGACATTTTTTACTTTTGTGTGCAAAGTCCATGTATTTGGCACAAATGGAAATTTTACCAATCCCTACATTGTCCTCTGTTCCCCCAGTTTGAGGACAGATGGGACTACATCTGGGTGAAATGAGTTTCCCACTTGCTCTCAAGTATGGCTGCTGTAGATAAATCAGCTGTTGTCTTTGAGAAAGACCCCAGAAGCTTCCCAGGGCAGGGTCCAGGCTTTTCTTCTTAGTCTAATCTTCAAACATCTACCCTATGCTTGGTGTTAGATAAATATTAATTGGAAATGCTGACCCTGAGATAAAATACATGGAGGAGGGAAGACAAAAATGGCAGCTTGCTGTCCATGACCAAAGGATAAAAGAAGGGTAATCACCCAGTAGACCCAGACCTGATTCTCAGTCTCCAACTTATTTTTGCAGGGCCCTCAGGCACCTGAGACTTCCAGGTCTTTCTCTGCCATGATCCCTTCTCTGATTTACCCCTGGTGGTACCCCCTAAACTCTGCTCATGCATCCTTCCATCAGCACCCTTATTTGCCACCCAGTGGTCCTGAGATCCCTTCAAGATGACAGTTCTCTTGCATCACTTCCAATCTCTTCTTCTTCAGCCAGTGGCCTGGGGGGGGGGGGGGGGGGTATTAAAAACAGCTTCACCAAAAATCAGTACCTCTGGGTTGGAATATTATGTCAGGTTGGATGGATCACACTCTCCAGGCTTCTGCATGTAGGACAAGAGGCAGAAGGAGATTTGAGGTGGGATGTTAGAGAACTTGCCGTCTAATTGTCAAGGCTGGTTGTTCACAGAGATACATTTCTCACTCAGGTTGTGGGCAAGCTTAATGGAACAGAATGGGAACAGACTATCTTACCACCTGGCCTCAGAATTTCTCTTACCTTGGTGAGCCAGCCTGAAGTGAAAAGTTGAGCAGGAAAGTTTGGACCCAGGTAAGTTTTGAAAAGAAAAGATAGGAACAAAGAGAGGGCTGATTGCTCTGTATATATAAAGCATAATACTCTTTGCTAGTAAGAGTGAGGATAGGAAGGAGGGAATAATGTGATAGTTGGTCTCAATTGATAGAAATATATTGATATCATATCAATAGTAATGACTTTATTTGTTTGCATGGGTCTGATATAAATGCCTGTATTTAAGTCTTCAGTAAAGGGCATAAAGTACTTATAAACTATAATCAGTGTATATAAGACAGTGTGTGTGTGAGAGAGAGAAAATCAAGGGACCATTTTGGATTTTCGACATGTATATCCCCTTGTTAGAGAAAGCCCTCAATGAGGTGACCCACAGGTTGATGCACAGAGTCAGTGTTTCAATGGGAGGAACTGGAACTTGACCAGCAGTATCAAAAGGTGCACCTTCCTTATGCATCCAGAGTCCAGGAAGCACAAGGAGTGCAAAACCCTTCAAATGGGAGTGTAAGGCAGTTCATTTGAGATTCAAAAGGCAGATTTTCTCTCTGAAACTTTGGTTAAATTAAGAGCCAATTTAGCAAAGTTGGGGGAGGAGGGTAGACAGCTATTTACTGGCTTGATTTAGGTATACTAGTGTTACCTGGTAAAAGAAATCAGACCAAAAGAAATTTAAATGTCTAACATTTTGTATGGATCACAACAGACTGTGGACAATTCTTAAAGAGATGGGAATACAAGACCACCCTACCTGTCTCCTGAGAAAACTGTAATGCGGGTCAAGAAGCAACAGTTAGAACCCTACATGGAACAACCAACTGGTTCAAAATTGGGAAAGGAGTACATCAAGGCTGTATACTGTCACCCTGCTTATTTAACTTCTATGCAGAATATATCATGCAAAATGCCAGGCTGGATGAATCACAAACTGAAATCAAGATTTCCGGGAGAAATATCAATCACTTCAGATATGCATATGATACCATTCTAATGACAGAAAGTGAAGAGGAACAAAGAGCACCCTGATGAAGGTGAAAGAGGAGAGTGAAAAAGCTGGCTTGAAACTCAACATTAAAAAAAACTAAGATCATGGCATCCGGTCCCATAATTTCATGACAAATAGAAGGGGAAAAAGTGGAAGTAGTGACATATTTTATTTTCTTGGGCTCCAAAATCACTGCAGACGGTGGCTGCAGATGGTGACTGCAGCCATGAAATTAAAAGACACTTGCTCCTTAGGAGGAAAGCTACAAAAAACCTAGACAGTGTATTAAAAAGCAGAGACATCACGTTGCTGACAAAGGTTCATACAGTTAAAGCTATGATTTTTTCCAGTAGTCATGTATGGATGTGAGAGTTGGACCATAAAGAAGTCTGAGCACCAAAGAATTGATACTTTCAAACTGTGGTGCTGAAGAAGACTCTGAGAGTCCCTTGGACTGCAAGGAGATCCAACCAGTCAATCCTAAAGGAAATCAGTCCTGAATGTTCATTGGAAGGACTGATGGTGAAACTCCAATACTTTGGCCACTTGATGCAAAGAGTGGACTCATTGGAAAGACCCTGATGCTGGAAAAGATTGAAAGCAAAAGGAAAGGAGGAGACAGAAGATGAGACTGTTAGATAGCATCACTGACTCAGTGGACATGAATTTGAGCAAATGACAGGAAGTAGTGGAGGACAGGGGAGTTGTTAGAGAAAGCCCTCAATGAGGTGACCCACAGGTTGATGCACAGAGTCAGTGTTTCAATGGGAGGAACTGGAACTTGACCAGCAGTATCAAAAGGTGCACCTTCCTTATGCATCCAGAGTCCAGGAAGCACAAGGAGTGCAAAACCCTTCAAATGGGAGTGTAAGGCAATTCATTTGAGATTCAAAAGGCAGATTTTCTCTCTGAAACTTTGGTTAAATTAAGAGCCAATTTAGCAAAGCTGGAGTCCATAGGGTCACAAGGAGTCAGACACGACTTAGTGACTGAACAACAACAACAAACCAGCATTTTGATCTTTTTAAATAGAGATCTTCAACATTCTTTATGAAGATTTATGTATTACAGACATGAAATCACCCAAAATGTTAGTCATGAACCCAAATGTGGCAAGGGCCGTAGAGCATGCGAATCCAACCTCTGGTACCAATGATCGGGACTTGACCAAACTTACTTGTAAGCGACTTTATGCAAGTTCCTTAACCTCCCCGTGCCTCAGTTTCCTCTTCTGGGGATAATCTTAAATCATGAGATCCTCAAGAACATTAAGAGAGTTAGTGTGCATAAAGCATTTGGAAGAGTTCTGGCACATTCCGAACCTGAATTATTATCATCTTGCCTTATCATAGGAAGTTGGGAAGAGGAATATGCTAGGAAATTTATGTACTATCTCAATCCTCCCAGCAATGAATTTTCATAACAATGGGACATTATTAAAACTATTTTCTCAGCTGAAGACTTGAGGTCAAGAAAGAAAAGTAAATTTTCTAAGGTCACACAGCTGGTTAGAAGCAGATGTCTCTGTGGATCATTTGTTACACACATTTACACAGCAAAATTATAATGATTGATTCTAGCTTACACAGGGAATAGTGCAACACCTTATATAGTATTTACAGAAATGGAAGGGCTTCCCTGGTGGCTCAGACAGTAAGGAATCTGCCTGCAATGAAGGAGACCTGGGTTCGATCCCTAGGTCAGGAAGATCCCCTGGAGAAGGGTATAGCAAATAGAAATGGGAAACCAAATAGGAAATAGCTATGTTATGTGCATTTGGCTAGCCACACACCATTTTAAATGGGGAAGTGTGAAATGAAACCATTACAGTTTATCTCTGAGCAGAAAGTCCATCGGATCAGGAGCGTGGCTGTGGTAGCATGTCTGCTCAAGTCTTTATTTTCATGTTGTCTGGTCTGCAGTTGCTTAAATTTTTTAAAACAATATTAAAAGTTGATTTAGCTAACATCTCAAATATTAAAATATGTTCATATTAGTTGAAAGAGAAACAATTTTTCTCCTCAAAGTGGTATCTAAAGTCTCTTTTCCTCAGTTCAGGCAAACCCGGTTTACTGGCGGTGAGCTTTCATGCGCCCCCGCCTCGTCTTCTGATGTGGATCCCAGTTCTGGGAGATGGGCTGGGAGGTCTGAGAGAGTCCTTTCTTCTTGAGCGCCTCCTATTGTTAGCACCGTGATGGAGACCTGGTATCCATCATCCCTTCCAGTCCCCACCTCCGTCTTCTGAGGGTGGTACTCTCATCCTCTTTTTGGAGGAAACCGAGGCACAGAGAGCTTATTTATTACTTGTTCACTAAACACTGACACTACTTGGAGGAAAACAAAGGCTCTAATCTCAAAACAGTGCTTCTCTCGCTCTTCTTGTGTGAAAGAGGTGGTGTGTTTTGTTCTAATGAATGACATGCTCCCTTGGGCATGTGCAGGGCTGTAAGAAATTTGCTACATCTACACTCTTTTCTTTTCCACTTCAGAAGGCCTATCAGAATGCAAGTTATTGGAATCATAACTTTGAAACTACACTCATTTATAAAAATAATATATATTTTGCTAACTTTAGCACACCTCCACCATTATTGGTAGTAAACCATATGCAAGATACCAAAGAACTGATACTATGATTGTTTAAATCAAAATGAAGCAGGCACGGTAGATATATGGGTCAGCACATTTCTGAAGGGACAGTTCTGCACTTTCCTCTCTTTCCTCCTTTCTTTTTCTGAGGATCCCTTCTGTGTTCCCTTTCCATCTATAGAACTAACTAGAGTCATCCAAACCGAGCCACTCAGGGCCATTTCAGTGCCTCCGTCACACTTCACTGTTTCCCTCACATCTGTTTGCTTTTCTCCATCCTTAGTCCAGGTAGTCACTGTACTACCTCTGGGCCATTGTTCCCTTGTTCCCTGCCTCTTTTCTCTTTCCCCCATAATCTTTTTATTTCATTGCTGCCAGGTGAGTGTTCCCAAAACACAATTTAAATCCTTTTAAATAATTTTATTGTAACGGAACCCTAAATAGCTTCTGAGATCCAGTGCAAACTCCTCTCCCATCCCCCAATAAACTTTGCCGTACGATCCCAAAAAGTTCTCCAGTTTTACCTTCTACTATCTACCCTATGGATAAGGCGATGGCACCCCACTCCAGTACTCTCGCCTGAGAATCCCACGGACAGAGGAGCCTGGAGGGCTGCAGTCCGTGGGGTCGCGAAGAGTCAGACACGACTGAGCGAGTTCACTTTCACTTTTCACTTTCAAGCATTGGAGAAGGAAATGGCAACCCACTCCAGTGTTCTTGCCTGGAGAATCCCAGGGACAGGGGAGCCTGGTGGGCTGCCATCTATGGGGTCGCACAGAGTCGGACACGACTGAAGTGACTTAGCAGCAGCAGCAGCAGCAGCATCTACCCTATGCCCAAGCCAAAGTATAATAGATAACTAGTGCCTGTGTTTCTCTTTGCTCATCAATTCCTCATTTTTTTTTTTTTAATTAAAATGCTAGCCATCCTTCTAGGTCCTATTCATCCTTCTCCAAAGAAATCTCTCTCAATTCTCTCAGTCTGTCATCATTTTTCCTTTGAACCTGTCTGTCATAAAATGAGCAGACATTTCTGTATATTTTTATCTCTAGTTCTCTGGTCTCTTGTCCTCCACACTCCCCAACTACTCACAGACACACACACACACACACACTTGTCATTTCCTTGGCAGTTGGTACTTTGTGTCCCCTATAGTTCCAGTAGGGTCTTTCCCATGAAGTGGTATTTGCAGTCATAATGTTGTTAAGACGAAAAAGAAGGAGGAGGAGGAGGGAAGAGGAGAAGAGGGTAAGAAACTGGGAGGAAAGGATGGTGGAAAGTTCTTTCACTTCTCCAGCCATTGTGGTTGGACAACTCTAATTGTTGGAAAGTTTTTCCCTATATTCATCTGAAATCTGCCCCTTTGAAAAATTGAGTTCTATAAATATTTATTGTGTAACTACTATATACAAATTAAACCATTTTAGGCACAAAACACATTCACTAATCCAGTCACAGCCTATATGCCTGCCCAAGACCCACCATCAGGGACCTTCTCACACTGAAGAAAAAGGCTTAGCAGTTTCTCCAAGAGTCAAGGCCCTGCTCTCCTTGTTAATTTCTTGAAAGTATTTTTCTCCACTCTTCTCTGAGCTATAGTATATATAGGAGGGTCCATACAAGGTTGCTGAGAGATTTATTGGATTTATTATCATTATATATAGCAAACCCCCAGGGGTCGGGGCAGAAAGGTTTGTTCTTCCATTTACACACAAAATATAGTTCTAAGAATCATGATTACTGGAGAAGGAAGTAGCAACCCACTCCAGTGTTCTTGCCTGGAGAATCCCAGGGACAGAGGAGCCTGGTAGGATTCCGTCTACGGGGTCGCACAGAGTTGGACACGACTGATGCGACTTAGCAGCAGCAGCAAAAATCATGATTAAATCTTCAGATATGTGAAAATTACCATCCTATTTCCCAGAAACGTTCTTTGGAAATATTTATTTACTTTGGAAGCTGAGAGTGGAGGGATAGGTAAAGATTCTTAGTACAAATACCAGAAGAGGGGTTTAAAAGGGATGTACTTAGAAAGAGAACTTGTTCATTATTTTTACATTAAAGGGACAGGGAATGTTCTGAAAGTCAGACTATATGATTGTATCAGTTCTTGGTGGCACTCCTACATAGCTGGCAGAGAAATAGACATAACTTCAGTTTCATAGATTCATCATATGAATTAGACTTTGTTGTTTGTTTCTGTTTGGTCGCTAAGTCATGTCTGACTCTTTGTGACCCCAAGGACTGTAGCCCACCAGGCTCCTCTGTCCATGGGATTTCTCAGGCAAGAATATTGGAGTGAGCTGCCATTTCCTTCTCCAGGGGGTCTCCTGCATCTGCTGCATTAGTAGGCAGATTCTTTTACCGCTGAGCCAGCAAGGAAGCCCAGACTTTGTTGTAGGTAGTTACTGAGCAATGCATGATCTGATTTGACTCTTGGATCAGCCAAATCCACCAATGTGTTCCTTTCTATCACTGTTAGCATTACCCTCGTTGTCTATTTCCTGGACCATGTGATGACCTTTAGCCAGAATCCTTGTCTCCAGTTGCTCCTCTCTCCAAACCATCCCACACAACACAGTGTGGGCGATCTTGCTACAATGCAGCTCTAATCATGTCCCTGGCCCAGTAGTCTTGTTTTCTTAAATCTCAAACTTCATTGCCCCCTCCCACCGCATCCCTGGCGGTATTCCTAAGCTCCATATAGAGTTGACCACCATACATTTTACCTTTCAGTCATAATACTTATGACCCTTTACTTCTTTATATCTCTCTCCTACTTCGAAGACTGTGACTTACCTTTGCATCCCCAACACCTCCCACAGTGCCAAGCACCCAGTGAGTGGCTAATATCTTGTCCTAAGGATGACAAACTTGGGCAAACTCTGGGAGATGGTGAGGGACAGAGAAGCCTGGTATACTTCAGTTTATGGGGTAACAAAGTCAGATATGACTTGGCAACTGAACAACAGCAGGATGAATACAGGCATACTTCATTTTATTGGACTTTGAAGATGTTACATTTTTTAACAAATTGAAGGTTTGTGGCCACCCTGCATTGAGCAAGTCTACTGGCCCCATTTTTTCCAATAGAATTTGCTTACTTTGTGTCTTTGTGTCACATTTCAGTAATACTTGCAATATTTCAAATATTTCATAATTTTATATTTATTATGATGATCTGTGATCAGTGATCTTTGAGGTTGCTATTGCAAAATATTATCACTCACTAAAGAGTCAGATGATGGCTAGCATTTTTCAGCAAAAAAAATATTTTTTAATTGAGGTATAAGGCTATCGCACACTTAACAGACTACCCTATAGTGTAATCATAACTTTTATATGCACTGGGAAACCAAAAATTTTGTGAGACTCACCTTATTGCAATATTTGCTTCATTGGGGTGGCCTCAAACTGAACCTACAATATCTCCAAAGTCTGCTTATGTAGCATAAAATCCAGTCTCCTTGATACAGCGCTCTAGGCCTTCTGTAACCTTGGCCTGCCCCATTTGTCCAGTGTGCCTTTTCATGGCCCTATTCCATTATACATCACAGAGCAAACCTTTCCCCGAACAAGGCTTGGATTTTCCCACTTTGATAGGGAAAGTATCCAGCTGTCCCATCTGGTGTTTTCACTGGACCGGCCCTTTTGCCTTTCTCTGCTTGTTGAAACCTACTCATTTTTTTTTTTGTTTTAAGACCATCCAGTTATCCCTTCTCCTTGAAGCCTCCACCTGCTCTGGTAACACCTGGTTAATCTGTCTTTGATAGCTTCAACCAAACACTTACGTCATGACCTTATCCTATTTCATTTTCACCACAGCATTTAGAATGGAGATTTGGTCAAACAGATGCTAAGAAAACTGGGTGGCATGGAAATAATACAACTGCCTATCTGCGGACTTCGCTGAGCACTCAGCCCTGCCCAGTGTGTGTACATCTCGCTACTAAACAAGTGCTAGAAAATGGTACATCAGAGGCACAGGGGCGGTTGGAACACGATTAGACCAAAGTCTTTTCCTCTCCTAATCTTCTCTGGAGGAACAGCGAGCTGGACTGCAGAACGTCGAGCTTCCCAGCCAGTGTTTCCCCAGCAATGGTTTACAGGTCTATGGAGAGAGATTCCTCTCACTCCTCAGGGTGGCAGGGCCACACTCAGAACCACCTAAACCCCTGGGCCAGTGGTCTGGCTGTTAGCCAGGTGTGCCTCACGGACACGGGAAATGGGCCCTGTTATAAACAGAGTTTGGGGACTCTGACCTTAGTCTAATTAGGACAAGACCACAAACGTGGGTGCACACACACTGCGATGGAAAATGGCTCTGTTTGGGTTTAGCATCATCTCTGTGGGCACAACAGGAAATCTGCCCCTTTAGGTCTGGGTTGGTATAGATTCACAGATGACTCTGCTCATTCAAAAGAGAGGGCTAGGTCAAAAAAAAAAAAAAAAACCTTCTAAAGTCTCTCTTTCTGAACCTGGTGATTAGTCAATAAAGGATGGTGGAACCTGAATGAATTACAGGATTCAGAATCAAGCCTTTTAGCTAAGCTCTGATTCCTTCTAAGAAACAAATTTTTAGATACTTTTAAATTCATGCTTTCTCCTGTGGTTTGTGCTTTATGAAGGTTTGGTTTTCCACACCAGGATTTTTTTCATTGGCATGGACATTCACCTGGATCTTGACCACAACAGAATTCTGCGTGCTGATTCAGAAACCAGTCCTTGAGGTCAGAATTCACTTACTGAATGAGGATGCCTTCTAGGTGCAAGGCATCTCCTTCACCATTCACAAGCATGATTTATTCACTCATTTCCACACTGGCTTCTGTCTCAATCCACAGAGTTAGTAAAAGGGGTCTTGATTGTATAAGGGCATTATAAGCTGAATCCATCCTTGCAAGGTCTCCTCCCTTGCCAGGGGAAGGACTCCCAGACACACTCTGTGTTGTATAAACCCACATTTTCATCACCTGGCACACCTCCTCCATTTACAACCTGTGAATTCCCTTCCTTTATTCTAACCTGGTAATGCTTCTTGCTTCACTTAAAAGTGTGATTGGGTTTCTGGGATCTTCTTTCTATTAATGCTCAAGCACGGTAAAGTCCTATGTAAATACAAGCTCATCCAAAGCCTTCACTGACCCCCACTGTGGAAATAAGCTCTCCTTTCTCTTGGCTCCTGACATTTTTTCATAACTTTTCTACTTACATGTACCACTTTCTCAAGTGATATGGGATCTTCAGATCCCCAGCAGGCTGTGAGATGATTGAGGCATTTGCCTCAGATGCAGAATTTAAGCATTCCCCGCCCCCCAAACCAAATAACAATACATAACATCACAGTTTAAAAAAATAAAAATTAGTGCAAAAATCCACAATGAACAAATATCAAAATTTTCAATAAAGACTAGATCAGTATTTTTCCTTTTATTTTCATTTTGTTTTTCTTTCAGATTCTTCCTTTGGCCCCAGGATTCACTATGATCCAGCACTGTTACTGATTCTATCTTTTTTAGAAGTTTTGATATGTTGTTCATCATAGATTTTGGCATTAATTTTGATTTTTAAAAGAATATTGCATTCGTGTGTTATTTATCCTGATTCCCAAGTGTTATGGTGTCACTGAATGTTGTGCTTCAGGCCAGTGCTCATTTGCCTTTCTCTGGATTCTGGCTCTGATCACAGTAGCAACTAGCACAACCCACTGCCCATTGATAGGCACTCAATTTATATTTCAGGAATGAATGAATGAATGAGTACTAGTAGAGATATTTTAGGTGTTCTTTCCCTTTTTTTTTCTTAAAGGCAAAATGACACCTTGCTCACAATCCAGCATCTGCCTGACATTTAGAC
>NW_011494917.1:2401553-2410835 GCF_000754665.1 Bison bison bison | reverse complement strand
TTGTGCCCATCAGCTGTGCTCACCAACTAATATGCTTGATCCTGGACCTCTTTTGCTGTCACAGAGTGTCCCCTTCCAGTCTTGCTTTATCTCATAAACAATTTTCAAGAAGCTAAATAGCTGTGGATGTATAGAATCATCTTTTGCCTTCTTCTAGTAAATTGTACACCACTAACAAAAATAACCTGTTTGGAAGTCCAGAATCCTGGGGACAAGGGTTCTGTTGATGGTTTCTGTAGGAGCTTCAGTGGTTTCGTGGAGAGGAAGGAGGCAAAGGGCTGGAAGAACAAACATGATGGAATGGGGTCTGCCCCTCAAAATAATACCCAACATGGAGGAAAGTAAAATGTTATTGCATTACAATGGCACGACGCAGAGGAGAGGTTCCCGTTTCGCAGGGGAAAAAGACACTGATCGCGGAGGTATTGAGTCTGAGTCTCACACATGCTCTAAAGTTGATTCCTCAGTAAAAAATAAATATGATCATTCACAAAATCCTTTCACAAAATCAGCTTTAGAAAGATGAGCCTGTAATAACAAAACTGTTTCTCTGCCCTGGTAGATGGCCTGTGATAATAATGTTTTTGATTTAGTTACAGGAATTCTGTTCAGAAAACAGTGCTGTTTAAGTGTTTTCTCTGGGTTCTGTCCACATAGTAGTCACTGTCCTGAAGTGGGGAAAATAGATCTTATTCTGTAATAGTGATCATGATTTATATTTTTTGTCCTGTCAAAATGATCATTAGCCTTTACCTATCCTCACTGCTTCTAACCTTAAGTAGTCCGAGGGTAAAAATGGATAACTACATTAACTTTCATAAAACTAGTGTTTCTTAGCAACTGCCTCTTTGTTTCACTGACAGTCTTCAAATCCCTTATTTTCCCATCTTGTTCTTTGCCGTTTCATTGTGATGTGACCAAAACTTCACTTTTGGTATACCTCTGGAAATCTGGGGATCCGAGACCTGGAAATGTGCTCATTTTAACAAATTATCTTACAGGGAGAATATTTAGACACTTCTTAGACTATTAAGGAGACTCACTAACACTAGGTTAAGATTTCACTTTTCATGAGGGCCTATTGTGTGCTAGCCACCATGCTAGGCAGCTTTCCCATGTTATTTCATCAAACCCTTAGAAGAGTCTGGCAGGAGAGCAAGTATTGTCAACCCATATTGAAGAAATAAAAACCAAGACTCCAACGGGCTGTGATGTGCTCAGGTCACAGGACTATGAGGAGCAAGTCTGAGGCTTGGCTCAGGTCTCGTGCTTGTTGAATTGCCTGCAACTGTCTGGTTATTGTTACAGGAGAAAATTTGTACCTCTTCTGCTTCAAGAGATGCTGAGAATATGTTTATCCAACCCAATTTGTCATATGGTTAGTTTCCAAGGTGAAATGAAATCAATCCTAAGGTTTCAGATATTATTTAAAACTGTATGAAGAGACAAGCACCCTGTGACCATGTCTCTAGGCCCTGTGTATATTTTCCCTGAAATTTCATATTTTTTTTCAGGGAAACTTCTCCCTTTTCAAAAAGGTCACCCTAGCTTCCAAAAAGGCTCACAAGGAATAGGTTTTAGATCACCATGGAAGAATTGGTGAGGTATGGGAAAGATATGGACAGGAAAGAGAAAAATTTGATTCTATGAAATGAAAAATGCATCAGAGTTTATTGCCCTGAGTTTGGAGGGGTATATGTGGGCATAGTTGTGTGTGTGCTGGGGGTTGGAAGAGAATGTATGTAACAGAAATTGAATGGTGCTGGAAAAGACATTATTCTGAACCATATTTTTGATGAAGAAACAATCAAGTATTCATGGCTACAACTCTAATGGATAAAATAACTCAAAAATAGCACAGGGAAGTAAGAATAGTACAGCCCAGTGGTTAGAACTATAGACTCTTAAAATCAGTTGCAGGAGTTTAGATCCCAGTTTTGCTACTTCCTGATTGTGTGACATTTGATAGGTCACTTAAAAACAAACAAGCAAACACCGCATGTTCAGTATTCTCATCTATACAGTGGACAGTAACAGTAAGTACACATCAGGATGTTGTAAAAATTAAACGAGAATGCCTATAAAGTATCTAACTCTTCATAAAAATGTGCTATTATCAAAAGGAGGGCATATCTAATATTTTTGAGCTCCTTGTAGTAGAACAGTCTACTTCTCAGGTTCAAGAAATTGGAAAGAGTTAATCCCGACAGAAATTGTCACCAAGCTTAGCAATAGAGCAAGTGATTTTATTAGTGGAAGTGAATATGACCCCCAGTAACCAGGCCTACAAAACATGGGGAAGAGGACACCTGACCAACAAGTAGCAATAATCACAAGATTGTCGGCAGCTGAGCCCTCAGAACATCTGCATTCCTTTAATAATTAGTAAGCAAATAACCCTGCTCAGTGGCAGCAAATCTGTACCAAGCATACAAGCGGCGCCTGCGAAACTAGAAAAAACTAGCAGATGCCCCTTGCAGGAAATTTAATTAAAACGGAAAGGCCTCTAATAATGTTCCCATTGTGCTCTTGACTTCAGTTGGAGAAGGCAAACATTGTGCAAATTCTCCAGACCAGGAGGCTGGTGTGGAAACAGCCAGACCCGTGGGCCTCCTTGGCTCCCGCCAAGAGCCCTCTCGGCTGTGTCGATTGATAACCACTTCCCCAAAGTCACACAGTACTTTAAGATCAGCACAATTCTGGGTCACAAAATGGGTGGGAAGCCACAGAGTTCCAGGTCCTTTAAATAAAGTTAAAGATTACACCATTTGTGATGAAACACCTTTGTGTTTCCTCATGGCCTCAGTTCCTTAGTCACTGATAATACAATAAACTCAGAGATAATTCACGGAGCTGAGAAATGAAGCCTCACCCTCACGTTCTGAAGTTAGCCCTCACTCTGCCTCTTGGAAGGAGGATGGAACATCTAGTTACATCCTCAACCTGTGACATCTTCTTGCCAACGTGGAGACTCTCAAGTTGTTGGAGGCAGCACGCAACAAGCAGAGGGTACAGCAGGTGCCTGCCTGGAGCAGCAGTGTTCGCCTGTGCATGTGGCTCAGGGCACAGCTCTACGGCCCTGGGCAAATGGCTGCGTTCCCTGTGCTCCTCAGTTTCCTCATCCACAAAATGGCAGTAACGATAGCGCCTTACGCATAGTGTAGTTGTGCCGGGCACACTGTGTACTAAATAATTGTCAGCTATTATGCCCATTCTCAGGGAAGGCGATGGCACCCCACTCCAGTACTCTTGTCTGGAGAATCCCATGGGCGGAGGAGCCTGGTAGGCTGCAGTCCATGGGGTCTTGGAGGGTCAGACACGACTGAGCGACTTCACTCTCACTTTTCACTTTCATGCATTGGAGAAGGAAATGGCAACCCACTCCAGTGTTCTTGCCTGGAGAATCCCGGGGACGGGGGAGCCTGGTGGGCTGCCCTCTATGGGGTCGCACAGAGTCAGACATGATTGAATCGACTTAGCAGCAGCAGCAGCGTGCCCATTCTTCTTAGTAGTTAACGATGGTCTCACCCTGTGAAAGTCTGGC
This sequence comes from Bison bison bison, assembly GCF_000754665.1. Lineage (NCBI taxonomy): Eukaryota > Metazoa > Chordata > Mammalia > Artiodactyla > Bovidae > Bison > Bison bison. The sequence continues at coordinate 2,407,291 of NW_011494917.1, read as the reverse complement.
AAAGTATTCTTTGAAGACAATTATAGTGACCAGTTAAATGAATCTTTTATAAAGTATCTTATTTTGAATCCATACCCTGAGGTGGGATTGCTGGATCATATAGTGGTTCTACGTACACTTTTCTGAGGAAGCGCTACACTGCTTTCAGTAGTGGCAGCCCTATTTTATACTCCCACCAGAAGTGCACAAGGGTCTTGATTTCTCCACATCCTTGAAAACACATGTCTTTTTTTTTTTTTTTCAAGTAATAGCTATTCTAACTGGAATGAGGTGATGTATATATCATAATGATTTTGTTTTCTTTTTATCAATTATATTTCAACAAAGCTGTTTTTTAAAAATCTAACATTTTACCTTACATATTGTAGGCATGTCATACAAGAGCTCTTTGATTGCTATGTAGAATAATAACATGTGTTGCTTCTTCTCAAATTATATTCCGCTCCTTTGGCTTCTCCACTGCTTTGTCCTTTTCCGGTGAACCTGTTAAAGGATTACAAAGATCTGCATTTGGCAAGTCTTTACAGGGTTTATTTGAAATGCAAACACCCACTTGATGTTAAGAATAGAGAGGGAAGAGGCGCAGACAGGAGTGTGGATAGGGTCCCTCCTTAACTGAACTTAAATTCTGGTTGAACAAGTGGTAACAACAAAACCTGAGAAGTGTTAGGATCAGAAACTCAGAGTGAGGGAATTATGTGTCAGGAACTCACAGGAGGAGGAAGGAAAGACTTCCTTAAGGAAATGAGAAGTGAAGGGTTCTAGGCATAAGCTGCACTTGAGAAGGTGCTCCAGACAGGTGAAAGATTGTGGTTCCAAGATCTGGAAGGAAAAGAGCTGGTAGCGGGGAAAGATGGAAAGGTGGGATGGTGGCCAGATTCTGAAGTCGGCTTGGAGGCCATGTCAAAGGGTGAGGCTTGATCCTGAGAATGATGGGGGATTTGCTGGAGGGTTTCAGGTAGGGAAGGGAAATGTTCCCATCTGAAATTAGGAAGCATCATTCTGACTGCTTTGTGAGGCAAGAGGGAGTGTGGGGTCCTGCTAAGAGGCATTAATGCATCATCTCTTGATGATTCTGGTCCCAACTTGGATGAAGGCAAAGAAATGGGTGGCTTTGAAAGAAATTTAAACAGTAGGCTTAAAACCCAAGCTAACCTCATCCCGCCACTCAGATAGGGACAGAACAGGTAAAAACCTTAACCTTCAGGTTGCTCTTCTGTCAGGAACACCCAGAACATATTTAGTCTGAAGAAAGACAGTAAACTTATATCCAAAGTGGAACTAGGGTCTGTCTACACATGTCAATTGTCTGCACTAATCTACTTGACCCATTGCTTCAGGTAATGAAGGGCTGCATGCCTGCCTTTCACCCTAATTATGCTTATCATCCAGGGCCCATAGACGCCAGGAATAACTCAACACCAGTCCCTCTAGCCAAACAATCAGCAAACAAAGATAAGTTTAAAGAGTGTCAAACCCAACTTTATGACTCCCGCGTAGGCACCAAGGGCACTGTCTCAATAGCCTAAGCCACCAGACAGGATGGCCCAGCGCTGCTTGTTAGTTGACCTGCCGGGACCAACTGTGACTCATCTGTTTACTGCAGAGCAAAGGTAACTTGGGATGTAAAAGTAGACAGCTGCCTGCCATTGCACCTGGAAACGAGGGCACTGGGCTCTTCAAATGGAAGTGTTTCCATTGGCACAGACCCAGGCTGGATGAAGCCTGCTGGGTGAGAAGTCACGCCATGGGATGTGTGGGAACGCATGCACATATTTTAAAGAATGTGGTCTTCACAGCTGACTGGCTGTTTCAGGTCACTTTCATTGTCTCATGGAGCAGCTTAGAGGCCAGTGATAATCACTTGTAAGTGTTTTTGTTCTTTACAATTTCAATATAACCAGAATTCTTTTCTTGGCAGAAGTAAGGTTATGAGCAGGAATAATGAAAAAGTAATAATAGTATTAATACTATTGGTATCATTTATTATTGTTTAGAAGGTGCTATGTCATTCAATCTAGTGATAACAACCTGGGTACCCATGTGAACTACCTGGGGAACTTTAAAATATTGATACCTGGGCCCACCCGCCAAAGGTTCTGACTTCACTGATTCGTGAGAAGCCCAAGCATTGGCATTTTAAGGCTCCCCAGAGAATCCTGGGCTTCCCAGGTGGCTCATCAGTAAAGAATGCCCCAGCCAATGCAGGAGATGAAGGAGATGTGGGTTTGATCCCTGGCTTGGGAAGATCCCCTAGAGGAGGAAATGGCAACACACTCCAGTATTCCTGCCTGAAAAATTCCATGGACAGAGGAGTCTGGCGGGCTACTGTCCATGGGGTCGCAAAGAGTTGGACACAGTTGGATTCTCACACACAGAGAATCCTAATGTGCAGCCAGTGTTGAGAACTACGGCTTTAATGATGATGACAGCATGCAACATTGGGATGTTCAGCTTCATCTGATAGATGAGAAGGGGAAAAAGTAGAGACAGAGAGAAAAAGTAATTTGCATAATTGCAAGATCAGGCACTTGATCCTTAAGTCTGTCTGGTCACCAACCTCCCTCGAAATTATTTCCCATACTATTCAGTGGGTCCTTGATAAGGAGTGCACAGGGAGAGTGCACAGCGGAAGAAGGAAGCCCAGGGCCAAAGCACCACACAGGTACCTGAAACTCTGTGTAGGAGGCGCTGCCTTGCTCTGAGGCAGCTCTGCAGCCATAGATGAAGATTCATAAAGGAGAGAAGCCACCCTGATGGTGGCAGCAGCTCCCACCTCTGTCTAAGCCCCTGGGGATGGCTCTCAGGAGATACTTGGCACAAACTCAAAAAGGGCACAGCTGGCAGGCAGCCCCTTTGCCATAACGGCCTGCAATAAATATAATCAAGTAGGATTCTGAAACCGCATTCCTATTCCTTCCAGCTGGGAAGACAAGGACTAAATATTTGAGGAATAAAATATGGCAGAGGATGCTGTATCTGGAGCTAATTGAACATATCTGGGCTTCTCTTCGGAGAAGGCAATGGCACCCCACTCCAGTACTCTTGCCTGGAAAATCCCATGGATGGAGGAGCCTGGTGGGCTGTAGTCCATGGGGTCGCTAAGAGTCAGACATGACTGAGCGACTTCTCTTTCACTTTTCATTTTCATGCGTTGGAGAAGGAACTGGCAACCCACTCCAGTGTTCTTGCCTGGAGAATCCCAGGGACAGGGGAGCCTGGTGGGCTGCCGTCTATGGGGTCGCACAGAGTCGGACACGACTGAAGTGACTTAGCAGCAGCAGCAGGGCTTCCCTTGTGGCTCAGCTGGTTAAAGAATCTGCCTTCAATGTGGGAGACCTGGGTTCAATTCCTGGGTTGGGAAGATCCTCTGGAGAAGGGAAAGGCTACTCACTCCAGTATTCTGGCCTGGAGAATTCCATGTACTGCTAGTCCATGGGGTCGCAAAGAGTCAGACACGACTGAGTGACTTTCACTCACTTCACAAGCATGGGCCTGTCATGTTTCCAAAAAAAAAAAAGATACAGAGTGAAGCATGGATACAAATGGCAAATTCAGCTCCTTTATGTTCTCTCACTTGGGAGTGGCTGGGAAAGAATAACACTCTGAGGGAAGAAGAAAGGAGGGGAGATGGTTCTGGAATCTGGGTGGGAGGTATCTGGCCTGCTCAGTAATTCGCATCTGACTCCTACTGGTACACTCCCCACAAAGCTTTGGACTAGCCACCTTCATTCATGTATTTACTCATGTAAACAGTCATTAAGGGTTTAAAACTCTCGGGATTCTTAGAGGAATACGACCCATCCCTGACCTTGAGTAACTCACAGTTCAGTAGGGAAGGAGTCACAGGGGCCTGGAGGGGCAGCTTCTCATGTGGGCCGTCCTGACTGCCTCACGGGATGAGCCAGTGGAGAGAGGGGAGATGGTGTTCTCAGTGAAGCGGGCAGCTTCCACCGAGGGACAGAGATCCCCTCCTCGACCTCAATAAAAGATGTGCCTTATTAAATAGCCACATAGGCTTCACTGCAGAAACTTCCTTCTCTAGATTTCAAAGACTTGGACTTCCTTCTCTCTGTTCAAGCCAAAGAGCTGAGTGTCCAAAGTGAGACTGAATTCCTTACTCAGATTTTTTTTTTTTTTTTTTTAACAGAAGCACTCGATTCTGAAGGCCTGCCAGCCACACTAAAGAGCTTTTCTCAAGAAGGCATGGGCCAGGTAGAGGTGGCTTTGCACAGGGGCGAGTGTTAGGTTTTGGACTAAAATAAAAATCCTATTCACATGAGGTTAACAGTACACAGAACACAGGCACTGCCTGAAGGAGTCATTTCTCCCCTTGGTAAACATTCTGTTTCGTAGTATCAAATGTCATAACAGGGCATAACGAGGGCAAACACACGATCCTTGGAGGGAGGTATTCCTGGATTTCAGTCCCGACACTGCCATGTAAGATCATAGATGACCTCCTGCAGGTGTCTGAGCTCCACTGCTTCTCTGTATAAAATAGGGCTGTAGGGGTCCCCCCATCCACTCTGGTGGGGAGAATTAGGTGGCATGGCAGCAGAAGAGTCCTTTGGCTTTGCACAGAAGGGGTCTCAGCCAGTGGTAGCTATGCTTCCTGCCCTCCTGATGTGACCTCCTGTTTCCAGTCCCCCTCACCATACAGCCCCCTTTCAAGTCTCTAAACTCAGTCATCCCTGCTCTCAGAAATGTCTACCTTTTTCCAAAAGTGGATGATTCACTTTTTGATCCCTTTCTGCTCCTCAAAACAAGGCAACATAATCCCTCCTTAAGCTCTTCAGTTGGATATTCATAGATCCATCTGTGTTCAGTCAACTTATACTGAGGTCAGGATGGCAAGGGCTGGGCTGTGGTTCCAGAATCAAGGGTTAAATGTGAAGGTTTCTCAGCCTTCCTCAGTGACTCAGTGGTAAAGAATCTGCCTGCAGTTCAAGAGCCACAGGAGACACGAGTTAGATCCCCAGGTTGGAAAGATCCCCTGGAGGAGCGCATGGCAACCCACTCTTCTTGCCTGGAGAATCCAATGGACAGAAGAGCCTGGTGGGCTACAGTCCATGGGGTTGCAAAGAATTGAACACGACTGAAGAAACTTATATGCAGAGTACATCATGAGAAATGCTGAGCTGGAAGAAGCACAAGCTGGAATCAAGATTGCCGGGAGAAATATCAATAACTTCAAATATGCAGATGACACCACCCTTATGGCAGAAGGTGAAGAAGAACTAAAGAGCCTCTTGATGAAAGTGAAAGAGGAGAGTGAAAAAGTTGGCTTAAAGCTCAACTTTCAGAAAACTAAGATCATGGCATCCGGTCCCATCACTTCCTGGCAAATAGATGGGGAAACAGTGGCTGACTTTATTTTTGGGGGCTCCAAAATCACTGCAGATGGTGACTGCAGCCATGAAATTAAAAGACACTTACTCCTTGAAAGGAAAATTATGACCAACCTAGACAGCATATTAAAAAGCAGAGACATTACTTTGTCAACAAAAGTCCGTCTAGCCAAGGCTATGGTTTTTCCAGTAGTCATGTATGGATATGAGAGTTGGACTGTGAAGAAAGTTGAGCGCTGAAGAATTAATGCTTTTGAACTATGGTGTTGGAGAAGACTCTTTAGAGTCCCTTGGACATCAAGGAGATCCAACCAGTCCATCCTAAAGGAGATCAGTCCTGGGTGTTCATTGGAAGGACTGATGTTGAAGCTGAAACTCTAATACTTT
>NW_011494917.1:2384435-2401279 GCF_000754665.1 Bison bison bison | reverse complement strand
ATCTGATGCGAAGAACTGACTCATTAGAAAAGACCCTGATGCTGGGAAAGATTGAGGGCAGGAGGAGAAAGGGACGACACAGGATGAGATGGTTGGATGGCATCACCGAGTCAATGCACATGGGTTTGGGTGGACTCCAGGAGTTGGTGATGGACAGGGAGGCCTGGCATGCTGTGGTTCATGGGGTCTCAAAGAGTCAGACACTACTGAGGAACTGAACTGAACTGAACTGAAGCTACTTAGCGCAAATGCATGAAGGTCTCCCAGCTCCATTTCTGTCTCCCTCTCCCCTGAGAGAGCCACCCCAAGTCAATTAATTTCTCCATCACCATGATTTTCGCTTTGCCATTTTGGAACACTCACTTACCACTAATGTTCAGAAATGTTTTGTTTCTGCCTGTGCTGAGTCTGCCTATAAGACAAATCATGATCTTTGTCATAGTTATGCTCTTTGCTTCCTGAGTGAAATAGTACCAGGTTTGATTATATTTTATTATTTACAATTAATTATATCCTATTATGTATCTCTCTTTGATGGTGAGTGGCAGAGGCATGCATGTTAGTTGCTCAGTTGTATCCTACTCTTGGCGACCCCATGGTCCGTAGCCCTCCAGGCTCCTCTGCCCATGAGGTTCTCCAGGCAAGAATACTGGAGTGGGTACCCGCTTCCTTCTCCAGGGGGTCTTCCCAACCCAGGGATCAAACCTAGGCCTCCTGCAGGCAGATTCTTTACCAGCTGAGCCAACAGGGAGGCCCATTAAAGATGATTCACATACAAAGTCACCCACAGGTGTCAGTGGAGATGCCGCCAGATGGGAAAGGCCCCTGAGCCAGGTACCCCTGAGGCCTGGGATGTTGGGGGTGACTTGGAAGGGGTCCGGCCTGCTCATTCCTGCCTCCACCTCACAGTCCAGGCTCCGCAACTCGTCCTGCACCCCAAACAGCACCTGGAGCAGCCGGCTCTCCAGCTGGAACAGCCCGGGCCGCGCACCCAGCCTAAGCTCAGAGCCGGTGCGAGGAGCCCGTCACTGCTGTCCGGCGAGGGTAGGAGCAGCGACAGCACGGACGAGGAGACTGAGGACAGCAGGCTCAGGGTGAGGACCTCGCCGGGCACATGGGCCACGCCGCTGCAGCGTGCCGAGTCCCTGGACCACCGCAGCACGCTGCATCTGCGGGCCCCATGGCCGGCCGCCCTGCTGCCCACCAAGCTCCACGACTGCAACAGGCAGGCGCAGCCTTGCCCAGCGAGCTCTTTCTCCGCATTGAGTTTTACAACGACGGGTTTGCTGATTCATCCCATTCCAATATTTTATAAATAAGCTCTCAGAATCAAGACCATTTTATTATCTTCTTCTACTTGTAAATAGATTTTTTAATACTCATCAAGTTAAAAAAAAAAAGCATATATAAATATCTACGCTGCTGCTGCTAAGTCGCTGCAGTCGTGTCCGACTCTGTGCGACCCCATAGACGGCAGCCCACCAAGCTCTGCCGTCCCTGGGATTCTCCAGGCAAGAACACTGGAGTGGGTTGCCATTTCCTTCTCCAATACATGAAAGTGAAAAGTGAAAGTGAAGTCGCTCAGTCGTGTCCGACTCTTAGCGACCCCATGGACTACAGCCCACCAGGCTCCTCCATCCATGGGAGTTTCCAGGCAAGGCTACTGGAGTGGGTCGCCATTGCCTTCTCCATATAAATGTCTATAGTCTGTGATATAATGGCGAGAGGGGGAAATCTGAAACAAGAGGCCACAAGAATATTTTAGAAGACAGTGCTTGAACACAAATCCTTCCCTTCTCTTCCCATTGTTGCCAATGGGTGTGAGGCCTTGGTCAGCTCATACCAGAACTGTTACAGAACTGTCAAATTTATTCTGCAGCCTCCAGCCTCTTTCCCCTGCAGTCATTGCTGCCCAGGTACTTCAGTCCTAGTGTGACAGATCACTTGTTTCCTAATAGCTCCCAGTGATTGCAGGATAAATTCCATCCTCCTCAATGAGACATTCAAGGTGCTTTGCTTCTCCTGACTTTCCAAGGACCCCATTGCTGCCAAATGGATCTACGCATTGTCCTCTGATAGTCCTGAAACAGCTTCACTTGACCTTTGGAGATTAATATGATATCCCGGGGCAGAATGGTGCCCCTGAACCCCACTTTCCCTTTGACTTTTCCCTGGCAATTCCACTATCCATCAGCTTCTCTGCTCTGGCTGTTTCACAGTCCTCCTTCTTCACAAACCCAGAAATAATGTAATATCCCTAAGATATTGCTCTCTACTACAATCTATGTCCAAGCACATTTTTATATACTTTTGTCTTTCCCATTGTGCACCTGTCCTTCAAACACACCTGAGCAGGTAAGGAGAGAAAAGGAGAGAAATTCCTGATGTTTACTGTGGATCTACTGCACACGGAACATGAACACATTGGGATACATTTAAATTCACCTTCAAATTTCAAAAGGACTACCCTAGTGTCTCAGATAGTAAAGAATCTGCCTGCAATGCAGGAGACCTGAGTTCAATCCCCAGGTCGGGAAGACCCCCTGGAGGAAGGCATGGAAACCCACTCCAGTGTTCTTGCCTGGAGAATTCCATAGACAGAGGAGCCTGGAGGGCTACAGAATGTGGGGTCTCAAAGAGTCGGATATGAATGAGTGACTAACACTCGAACTTATATGGAGGTATTTTAGATTCACACTTTCCAGTGAAGAAACTGAAGCTGAGGAGGGGTTAATGACTTTCTCAAGGATAGTTATATGGTGCCAAAGAGAAAAAAAAAAAGAGTTGTGGAATGGAGCTCGTGAAGACAGGCTTCACAGATGTGGTGGGAGCAGAGCCAGACCTTGGTGGGGTGGGCAGGAGGGGAGCGTACCATGAGTGTGAGCAGCACCTCAAAGACTCCAGACTCACCCTGACAGTGGGGTCATTTACAGCTTTTAGAGATTATACCTGATTTCCTTTAAGAAGGCAATATTAAAGTTAATTGCCTGATTTTGAGCACGCAAACACTGAAATTCACTGGAAGAGCCAAAGTTCAGGGGTAAGTGAACTTTACTGCAGCACGTTGAGAACAGAATAAATGCTGATGAAAAGGCAGAGGTATTTTTAACTGCAGGTCAAAAGAGGGCTTTTAACACAAGATGGCTGAAATTGGGCAAACACACAATCCCAGGTGGTTTCATACAGCAGGATAAAAATGAATGAGTCTACATGGGTCCATGGGTAATAACAAACTGCGTGTATGTGTGTCTGAGTGTGTCTGTCTGTCTGTGGAGGGTATACTTTCTGCTCAGTTTTGCTTGGAACCTAAAACTACTCTAAAAAATAAAAAAGCCTATTTAATAAAATGAAATAACTTTAAACATTTTTAAATAAATGAGTCCAGATCCCAAAGCTGTCCTCTGAGACATAAAAGGAGGGGAGAATGTGCCCTCCTTTTGGTGCATTGGAGCACAGACTCCTGCTCAGTTGTTGTGTTCCATGGCCTTTTATTTTTCCATTTTTCTCCCCAGTGAAATGCTTATGAGCACTGAAGACTCAAAAAGCAAGATATGGAAATAAGAAAGAGGTGGAAGGGGGACAGCAAAGAGAAGGAAGTAAAGGATGTTTGAATAGCTTACATATTGAAAATAGAAAACTGGCTGCATGTTTCAAAAGCATGATAATTAAGCATCCATGAAGAGTTTTACAGAACATCTATTATATGGTAACCCTGGGAGGCTGCTCACTTTTCTGATTGTCTTCTAATTTCTTCTCTGAATCAGGCATGACAATACTTGCTTTACATGATTATGATGAAGATTAAATAGCATAACGTGCTTTAAAGTCTTAGCCCCAAAGCCTGCATTCATTCATTGAAAATAGTTGTTGAGTGCCTAATACGACCTAGATATCAAAGGGATAGAAACAGATGTGATTATTCTGGGCTCACTGCATTTACAGTCTAAAGGGGGAGACAGATGTCAAACAAGGAAACATAAAACTAATCAGTTACAAGTTGTGGAGAATTCTACAAAGGGAAAAGCCAGGGTGCTATGCAAAAATAATATGGCCTCTGAGTAAATGATCAATAAACAGTAGTTAAAGACAGATATTACTCTGTAATAGGACACATTCATTTTTATCAGACAAACCTATCCACAAAGAATAATTGAGAGAAACTAGATAAAATATTTTTTTAAAAATCTGAAGGAATATAAGAGCTACCACAGCAGCAAGGTTAGACAGGATTCCAGAGAGAAGGTAAATACAAAGAAGTAAGATTAAAATGCAGTTCTGCTTTTTCCTGGAAACATTTGCAAGATGGTAAATGGCTGAAGATAGTTTTCAGCAATCTCATGAAACAAAATTAAGAGTTCATGGCCCACTAAAGAAGAGGAACACTGTCAGTTTTCAATTTCAAACTCTAGAGGGTGATGCTGTGAGTAAGGGCAAAGTAAGTACAGATTGCTGCTACTGCTAAGTCACTTCAGTCGTGTTCAACTCTGTGTGACCCCATAGACGACAGCCCACCAGGCTCCCCCGTCCCTGGGATTCTCCAGGCAAGAACACTGGAGTGGGTTGCCAGTTCCTTCTCCAATGCATGAAAGTGAAGTCACTCAGTCGTGTCCAACCCTCAGCGACCCCATGGACTGCAGCCCACCAGGCTCCTCCGTCCATGGGATTCTCCAGGCAAGAGTACTGGAGTGGGGTGCCATTGCCTTTTCCAAGTACCGATTAGCTCTCACAAAAACTAAAAGCAGCCTCGCCCTAGGTTGGATTATGATGATTTGCCTAGCTTAACCACCTAGACCACCCTATGAGGAAAGATAATCACCCAGGGCCTCAAATTATCTCTATATTTTTTCATAGAATAGTGTCTAGTATTCAATTTAAAAAGTTCTAGTGTGCCAGGAGACAAGCCAATGACCAAAAATCATTTGAAGTCAATAGAAACAGATCCATGGTAGCTATAGATACTATATAGACACTGGAGTTATCAGACATACACTTTAAATACTATTAATTATATTAAAGAAAATCAATGACTAGATGGATTTCAACAGACAATTGGAATCTGTAAAAAGAGTAATAAGGAGGTCAGAGAAACAAAAGAAAATACAATAAATAAAATTTAAAATTCAATAAATGAATTAAGAGCACATTAGACACAGCTGAAGTTCACTATCTCCCAGAGTTTGCTCAAACTCATGTCCATTGAGCTGGTAATGCCATCCACCCATGTCATCCTCTGTCACCCTCTTCTCCTCCTGCCCTCAATCTTTCCCAGCATTTTTTTTTTTCCCAGTGAGTCAGCTCTTTGCATCAAATGGCCTAAGTATTGGAGCTTCAGCTTCAGCATCTGTCCTTCCAATGAATAGTCAGGGTTTATTTCCTTTAGGATTAACTGGTTTGATCTCCTTGAAGTCCAAGAGAGTCTCAAGAGTCTTCTCCAGAACCACAATTCAAAAGCATCAATTCTTCAACTCTCAGACTTCTTTATGGTCCAACTCTCATATCTATACATGAGTACTGGAAAAACAATAGTTTTGACAATATTGACTTTGTCAGCAAAGTGATATCTTTGCTTTTTTAATACGCTGTCTGAGTTTGTCATACTTTTCTTCCAATGAGCAAGTGTTTTAATTTCATGACTGCAGTCACTGTCCACAGTGATTTTGGAGCCTAATATATAAAATCTATCACTGTTTCCACTTTTCCCCCATCTACTTGCCATGAGTGATGGGACCAGATGCCATGATCTTAGTTTTTTTAGATGTTGAGTTTTAGGCCAACACTCCTCTTTCACTTTCATCAAGAGGCTCTTTTAGTTTCTCTTCGATTTTGGCCATTAGAATGGTATCATCTGCATATCTGAGGTTGCTGATATTTCTCCTAGCAATCTTGATTCCAGCTTGTGAGTCTTCCAGCTCAGAATTTTGCATCATGTACTCTGCATATAAGTTAAATAAACAGGGTGAAAATATATAGCCTTGATGTACTCCTTTCCCATTGTTCCATATCCAATTCTAACTCTTGCTTCTTGTCCTGTATACAAGCTTCTCAGGAGACAGGTAAGGTAGTCTGGTATTCCCATCTCTTTAAGAATTTCCAGTTTGCTGTGACCCATACAGTCAAAGCCCTTAGCATAGTCAATGAAGCAGAAATGGATGCTTTTTTTAAAATTCCCTTGATTTTTATGTAACCCAACAGATGCTGGCAATTTGATCTCTGGTTCCTCTGCCTTTTCTAAATCCAGCTTGTACATCTGGAATTTCTTGGTTCACATACTGTTGAAGCCTAGATTGAAGGATTTTGAGCATTACTTTGCTAGCATGTGAAATGAGCTCAATTGTATGGTAGTTTGAGCATTCTTTGGTACTGTCATTCTTTGGGATTGGAATGATTATCATATATAAACACGTAATTGTAGTGCCATGAAGAGAGAAAGAGAATGGGTAGGAACAATATTTGAGGAGAGTTTTCCAAAACTGGTGAATGACTCAAACCACATATGGAAAAGGCTCTGTGAAACCCATGATGGACAAATACAAGTAAACTATGGCAAGACGTACCATAATAAATCTGCTGAAAATTGGAGAAAAGATAAAAATGTTAAAAGCCGCTAAAGGCTAAAAAGACACATTATCTTCAACCAGAACAATAAACCTGATAGCTGAAGTCTTAAGAAAAATTAGGAAAACAAAAGACATTAGTATCCCATTCTAAGGTGAAAAATACCACCTTCAAACTGGATTTACAAAAATTATTTTTCAATATTGAAGACAGAATTTACTAATTTTAAATTTATTTCGATTTTGTATATTTTAATTATAAAATAACATATGGAAAACACACAAAACAAAGGTATAGTTTTAGAAATTATTTTAAGAGTAATACCTTTGCAACCACCATAAAGAAATAAAACTTTGTCAGCTACTCAAAAACTTCTCTTTACATGCTGTTCCAATCACAATGCACTGTCTTCTCTAAGAGCAGCTCTTACCTTTGTATCAAACTTTAATTGTCATCTCTTTCTTGTGTTTATAGTTTTGTTATCCAATATGCCTCTCTCAAGACTATATTCTGGCCCACTAAAAAACTATGTTTGATATTTTAATCTAGTGGGGCTTCTCCATTCCTTTCTTCTGTAGGGACTTTAATCTGTTGAATATCTTGGCCTGTTGGACCTATAGAATTTCCCAAAGCCTGGATTTTGTTAAACTCATAATTATGGTGCCTTTTAATAAGTCCCTCTCATCTCTGTTGTTCTTGAAAATTTTTAGCTGGATCCAGATACTTGAACACTGTATTTTCTGGAAGAATTTGTCACCAACACCTGCAGGGAAGGAAATATACAAGGGAGATCTTCAGGCAGAGGAAAAATGTTGCTAAGTGACAGTAAAAAATTACAAGATAGAGTAAATAGGAAAATACGTATATGTAAATCTAAATAATATTGAATCTATAAAATATGAATGCTGTCATATGAGGTTTTAAATATTCATAGAATTAAAATATGTGACAATGATAGCATGAAAGTCAGAAAAAGATAATAAGTAAAGTCAAAGTGTTCAAAAGTCCTTTCATTGCACAGAAACTGCTTTTAAAAATACTACTTTATATTAAACTTTAATAAATCCAGGATTCATGTTAAATCTCTAAATAATCTCTGAAAGAATGCCAAAAGATTATATAAGTGCCAATATATGAGAAAATGGAGTATTAAAACTCCATTTAAATACTTGACTGACCCTAAAGAAGATAAAGAGAAAAAGGAACTTAGAATGAATGGGAGAAACTGGAAAAAATTAGTTACGATGGTAAATCTAAACTCAAGTGTTTCAACAATTATATTAAATATAAACAATTGTTAAATTTTGTACTGTCAGACTGTGTTAAAAATATCAAGACCCAATAGTACAATGTTTATAAGAGATGCATCTTAAATAAAAGGATATGGAAAGAATAAAACTAAAAGAATGAAGAAAGATAGACCATACAAGCCATAACCAAAAAAAGCTGACATAGTTATATTAGTACCAAGTTAAATTGTAAGACAAAGGATCCTATAAAAATGATAGAGGTCATTCCAGTCCAGTTCAGTTCAATTCAGTCACTCAGTCATGTCCGACGCTTTGCGACCCCATGAATTGCAACACACCAGGCCTCCCTGTCCATCACCAACTCCTGGAGTTCATTCAAACTCATGTCCATCAAGTTGATGATGCCATCCAGCCATCTCGTCCTCTCGTCCCCTTCTCCTCCTGCCCCCAATCCCCCCCAGCATCAGTCTTTTCCAATGAATCAACTCTTCGCATGAGGTGGCCAAAGTATTGGAGCTTCAGCTTCAGCATCAATCCCTCCAATGAACACCTAGGACTGATCTCCTTTAGGATGGACTAGTTGGATCTCCTTTCAGTCAAGGGATTCTCAAGAGTCTTCTCCAACATCATAGTTCAAAAGCATCAATTCTTCGGCAGTCAGCTTTCTTCACAGTCCAACTCTCACATCCCTACATGACCACTGGAAAAACCATAGGCTTGACTAGATGGACCTTTGTTGACAAAGTAATGTCTCTGCTTTAGAATATGCTATCTAGGTTGGTCATAACTTTCCTTCCAAGGAGTAAGCATCTTTTAATTTCATGGCCACAATCGCCATCTGCAATGATTTGGAGCCCAAAAAAATAAAGTCTGACACTGTTTCCATTGTTTTCCCATCTATTTCCCATGAAGTGATGGGACCAGAAGCCATGATCTTAGTTTTCTGAATGTTGAGCTTTAAGCCAACTTTTTCACTCTCCTCTTTCACTTTCATCAAGAGGCTTTTTAGTTCCTCTTCACTTTCTGCCATAAGGGTGGTGTCATCTGCATATCTGAGGTTATTGATATTTCTCCCGGCAATCTTGTTTCCAGCTTGTGCTTCTTCCAGCTCAGTGTTTCTCATGATGTACTCTGCATAGAAGTTAAATAAGCAGGGTGACAATATACAGCCTTTACGTACTCCTTTTCCTATTTGGAACCAGTCTGTTGTTCCATGTCCAGTTCTAACTGTTTCTTTCTGACCTGCATATAGGTTTCTCAAGAGGCAGGTCAGGTGCTCTGGTATTCCCATCTCTTTCAGGATTTTCCACAGTTTATTGTGATCCACACAGTCAAAGGCTTTGGCATTGTCAATAAAGGAGAAAGAGATGTTTTTCTGGAACTCTCTTGCTTTTTCGATGATCCAGTGGATGTTGGCAATTTGATCTCTGATTCATCTGCCTTTTCTAAAACCAGCTTAAACTTCTGGAAGCTCATGGTTCATGTATTGCTGAAGCCTAGCTTGGAGAATTTTGAGCATTACTTTACTCGCATGTGAGATGAGTGCAATTGTGCAGTAGTTTGACCATTCTTTGGCATTGCCTTTCTTGTCAGTCCACTAGGATTTAAATTTGTAGTATTTAATAATTTAGCTTCAGAATATATGAAGAAAAAGTGATAGAATTAAAAGAGAAATGGGCAAATACCTCGTTACAGTGGAAGCTTTTAAACATAGTTCACTGAAACTGACAGAACAAAAAATAGAAGTTAGAAAAATCAGACACAGTCTCTGCCTATATTGAAATTGCACTAGAGTAAAGGATACATATAATAATCAAGTGAGCACATGAACAAATGTGAAATTGCGTTAGCTGAGTGCTCTTAAGGGAAGGAAGACAGTTTTATGACAATGAAGATGATTTCAGATAAAAAGATATGACACTGAAAGATGAACTTCCCAGGTCAGTAGGTGCCAATATGCTACTGGAGAAGAGTGGAGAGAAAACTCCAGAAAAAATGAAGAGACAGAGCCAAAGTGAAAACAATGCCCAGGTATGGATGTGACTAGTGATAGAAGTAAAGTCTGATACTGTAAAGAATAATATTGCATAGGAACCTGTAATGTTAGGTCCATGAATCAAGGTAAATTAGAAGTGGTCAAACAGGAGATGGCAAGAGTGAACATCAGCATTTTAGGAGTCAGCAAACTAAAATGGACTGGAATGGGTGAATTTACTTAAGATGACCATTATATCTACTACTGTGGGCAAGAATCCCTTAAAAGAAATGGAGTAAGCTTCATAGTCAACAGAAGAGTCTGAAATGCAGTACTTGGGTGCAATCTTAAAAATGACAGAATGATTTCTGTTCATTTCCAAGGCAAACCATTCAATATCACAGTAATCCAAGTCTATGCCCCAACCAATAATGCTGAAGAAGCTGAAGTTGAACAGTTTTATGAAGACCTACAAGACTTTCTAGAACTAACACCCAAAAAAGATGTCCCTTTCATTATAGGGGACTGGAATGCAAAAGTAGGAAGTCAAGCGATACTTGGAGTAACAGGCAAATTTGGCCTTGGAGTAGAGAATGAAGCAAGGCAAAGGCTAACAGAGTTTTGCCAAGAGAACGCACTGGTCATAGCAAACACCCTCTTCCAACAACACAAGAGAAGACTCTACACATGGACATCACCAGATGGTCAATACCAAAATCAGATTGATTATATTCCTTGCAGCCAAAGCATATACAGAAGAGAAGCTCTATACCGTCAGCAAAAACAAGACCGGGAGCTGACTGCAGCTCAGATCATGAACTCCTTATTGCTTAATTCAGACATAAATTGAAGAAAGTAGGGAAAACCACTAGACCATTCAGGTATGACCTAAATCAAATCCCCTATGATTATACAGTGGAAGTGACTAATAGATTCAAGGGATTAGATCTTATAGACAGAGTGCCTGAAGAACTATGGATGGAGGTTCGTGACATTGTACAGGAGGCAGTGATCAAGACCATCCCCAAGAAAAAGAAATGCAAAAAGGCAAAATGATTGTTTGAGGAGGCCTTACAAATAGCTGAGAAAAGAAGAGAAGCAAAGAGCAAAGGAGAAAAGGATATACACATTGAATGCAGAGTTCCAAAGAGTAGCAAGGAGAGATAAGAAAGCCTTCCTCAGTGATCAATGCAAAGAAATAGAGGAAAATAATAGAATGCGAAAGACTAGAGATCTCTTCAAGAAAATTAGAGACATCAAGGGAACATTTCATGCAAAGATGGGCACAATAAAGGACAGAAATGGTATGGACCTAACAGAAGCATAAGATATTAAGAAGAGGTGGCAAGAATACACAGAAGATCTATACAAAAAAGATCTTCATGACCCAGATAATCATGATGGTGTGATCACTAACCTAGAGCCAGACACCCTGGAATGTGAAGTCAAGTGGGACTTAGGAGGCATCACTATGAACAAAGCTAGTGGAGGTGAAGGAATTCCAGTTGAGCTATTTCAAATCCTAAAAGATGATGCTGTGAAAGTGCTGCACTCAATATGTCAGCAAATTTGAAAAACTCAGCAGTGGCCACAGGACTGGAAAAGGGCAGTTTTCATTCCAATCCCAAAGAAGGCAATGCCAAAGAATGCTCAAACTACCGCACAATTGCACTCATCTCACAAGCTAATAAAGTAATGCTAAAAATTCTCCAAGCCAGGCTTCAACAGTAGGTGAACCATGAACTTCCAGATGTTCAAGCCGGATTTAGAAAAGGCACATGAACCAGAGATCAAATTGCCAAAATCTGTTGGATCATCAAAAAAGCAAAAGAGTTTCAGAAAAACATCTATTTCTGTTTTATTGACTATGCCAAAGTGTCAGTTCAGTTTAGTTCAGTAGCTCAGTTGTGTCCAACTCTTTGTGGCCCCATGGACTGCAGCACACCAAGCTTCCCTGTGCATCACCAATGCCCAGAGCTTGCTCAAACTCATGTTTACTGTTTGGCTCACAACAAACTATAGAAAATTCTTCAAGAGATGGGAATACCATAACACCTTACTTGCCTCCTAAGAAATCTGTATGCAGGTCAAGAAGCAACAGTTAGAACCGGATATGGAACAACAAACTGGGTCCAAATTGGGAAAGGAGTTCATCAAGGCTGTTTATTGTCACCCTGCTTATTTAACTTCAATGCAGAGTACATCACGTGAAATCCTGGGCTGGATGAAGCACAAGCTGGAATCAAGATTGCCAAGAGAACAGATATGCAGATGACATCACGTTTATGGCAGAAAGTGAAGAGGAACTGAACAGCCTCTTGATGAAGGGGAAAGAAGAGGGTGAAAAAGCTGGTTAAAACTCAACATTCAAAAAACCAAGATCATCACATCCTGTCCCATAATTTCATGTCTAATAGATAGTGAAACAATGGAAACAGTGACAGACTTTATTCTGGGGGGCTCCAAAATCACTGCAGATGGTGACTGCAGCCATGAAATTAAAAGACATTTGCTCCTTGGATGAAAAGCTTTGACAAATCTAGACAGCTTATTAAAAAGCAGAGACTACTTTGCCAACAAAGGTCTGTCTAGTCAAAGCTATGGTTTTTCCAGTAGTCATGTATGGGTGTGAGTGTTGGACTATAAAGAAAGCTGAATGCCAAAGAATTGATGTTTTTGAACTGTGGTGTTGGAGAAGACTCTGGGGAATCCCTTGGACTGCAAGAAGATAAAATGAGTCAATCGTAAAGGAAATCAGTCCTGAATATTCATTGGAAGCACTGATGATGAAGCTGAAGCTTCAATACTTTGGCCACCTGATGTGAAGAACTGACTCATTGGAAAAGACCCTGATGCTGGGAAAGATTGAAAGCAGGAGAAGAAGGGGATGACAGAGGATGAGATGGGTGTCTGGTATCACCCACTCAGTGGCCATGAGTTTGAGGAAGCTCTGGCAGTTGGTGATGGACAGGGAAGCCTGGCGTGCTGCAGTCCATGGGGTCGCAAAGAGTAGGACATGACTGAGTGACTGAACTGAACTGAGGTGGAGGAAATCAATAAAGGCTTTCCTGAGAAAGTGAAACTTGACCTCCGACCTGAAAGATCTCAGATCTTTCAGATCTGAAAGACAGTAGGGTTAATTAAAAGTTGAAAGTGGACACATAAAGCGAAGAGCATTAGATATTGGGCTTCATGACATCTGCAAAGATCCTGTGGTAGGAAGAAACATATGAGTTTAAGGAACTGGAAGGTCAGAGTAACCAAAGAACAGTGTATGAAGGAAAACTGCTCAGATCAAGCTGGAGAGAAGGGTAAAGCCAGAACATTGAGAATTTTGTGGGTTGTGTTAAGGATCTTGGGGTTTATCCAGAGCGTAATGAATGGGAAGGCAATTGGAGCACTGAAGCAGCGTGTGGAGAAAAGGGAACTCTCCTTCACAGTTGATGGCAATGGAAACTGGTGAAGCCCCTATCCAAAACAGTATCCTGGTTCCTTAAAAAACTAAAAATCAAGTTGCCATACAATCCAGCAGTCCCACTCCTGGGCATACTTCTGGAAAAGATGAAAACTAACTCATAGAGACACAAGCACCCCATTGTTCAAAGCAGCACTATTGACAGTAGCCAAGAATGGATGCCGTCTTCAGTGTCCAACAGCAGATGAATAGAAAAAGAAGATGTGGTACGTATAAACAGTGGAATACTACTCAGCCATAAAAAAGAGTGAAATAATGTCATTTGCAGGAACATGGGTGGACCTAGAGAGTATTATACTAAGTGAAAAAAGTCAGACAAAAAAGATAAATATCATGATACTGCTTATATGTGGAATATAAAAGACCATACAAATGAACTTATTTATAAAACAGAAATAGACTCACAAACATAGAAAACAAATTTGTGGTTACAAAAAGGGAATGGTAGGAGGGGATAAATCAGTAATTTGAGATCAACAGATGCACACTATTATATATAAAATAAACAACAAGGACCTACTGAATAGCACAGGAAACTATATTCAATATCTCGTAATAACCTATAATGGAAAAGAATCTGAAAAGGAATATATACATTTGTGTATATATATTATATATATGTATATACATGTAAATTATATATATATGTATATATGAATGCATACTCAGTCACATCCAACTCTTTGCAACCCTATGGACTGTAGCCCCCCAGGCACCTCAGTCCATAGAATACTGGAGTGGGTTGCCATTTTCCTCTCCAGGGGATCTTCCTGACCCAGGGTTTGAACCCACACCTCCTGTGTCTCCTGCATTGCAGGCAGATTCTTTACCACTTGAGCCATTGAAGAAAGATTTCCCAGAGAAGGATGGCGACCTATTCCAGAATCATCTTTTCCAAACGGGTATACAACAAAGTGATTCAGTTTGTGTAAGTTTTTTATATGTATACAAGCTGAATCACTTTGTTGTATATTTGAAACATTGTAAATCAACTGCACTTCAATAAAAAAAAATGTTAAAATAGGTTTATATTGTTATTGGATTTATGTTTGGAAAAGATTATTCTAGCTGTGGCATGAGAATCAGTTGTAGAAGGTGAAGTGAGAGGAGGCTAAACCACCCAGCAGTTTTTACCAGGGGAGATGATGGTGGTAGAGACAGTGGAGATGGAGAGGTGTCAGATTCAAGAGACATGTTAAAATCAGCAGGTCTTGGAGAAGGATTTTACATGGTGACTGAAGACAAGGGAGACATCAGGGTGTCTTCTCAGGTTCTTGCTTGTGCAAATGGGTCTGACTGACAGTGATGCCATTCTCGGAGACAAGAAACACGGAAGAAGGCCAGGTTTTGGAAGGAAGATAATAAATTCAGTTTTGGACACATTCAGATTGAGGATTTTTTTTTTTCTGTAAAAGCTTGTTCTATAGAATGTCTTTTCAAGATTCTTAATTGATTATTCTCTGTGGTGTTTGTTTTACTTATTTTTCTTACCTCCTCCAGTCTAACACTTGAAGAAATGCAATCACAAGTTCAGACCGTGGCTGTTTATCATGTCTCTGCATCCAAATATTGATGCTTGCCTAATTTGAACCTTCCTGGGGAGTAATGAAAACAAGAGAGAAGATGGAAAATTTGTGGAGATTCCCCAGGAGTGCTTGCAGGATGTCAGACACTGACCCCAGTTAGACTCCAAATGTGTCAGGGAACTTTCCTGGCTCTGGCTATCAAAGGCCACCTATTGAGGCAAGATTGCTTTTCTTGAAGATGCTGCACAAGGATGAACAAGCCGAGTTTAGCAGAATTGGCTCTCAATACACAGGGCCGTTTCAGAGAAACACTAATGATCTTTTCCTTCATTGAAAATTAGATCTGTCAAGGATATGAATCAGGTGTCATGTGAAAGAGAAGCCAATCAGCTCTTTCAAAGCAATTTCCTGTTAGAGCTTCTGGATGGGAGATGCCATTTCCCTTGTTCCAGGCTGGTTGAGATCTGGTTGGCAAGTTGTCTTGAAATCCTTCCCATGACAAAGCACACAGTGCAGATGACAGGCTGTGCAAGTCAATTACCATCCAGTGAAAGGGACTATGTAGTCATGATCTACACACACTCTCTCTCTGGCACTGACTGATACCTTATGAGGATATATTGGACCTTTTTTCAACACATTTTTATTTTCTTCTGCCTGTATATATCCTTTAGTTGTGTTTGAGGCTTAAAAGATGAGATTGGATTTCTGTCTTTAGACATCTGATTTTGAAAAATTTGATTATGGTACATGATTAGAATGAGCTTTGTAGATTTTATGAGGATTAAATTATGTGTTATTCTTTAAGGCAGCTTAAATTTTAAGATTTTGCCCCAAATCATTATTATTAAGTTTGCCTAAAGTTTCAACCTGGGCTTCCCTGGTGGCTCAGTTGGTAAAGAATCTTCCTGCAATGCAGGAGACCCATGTTCAATCCCTAGGTCAGGAAGATCCCCTGGAGAAGGAAATGGCAACCCACTCCAGTATTCTTTCCTGAAAACTCCCATGGATTGAGGAGCCTGGCAGGCTATAGACCATGGGGTTGCATGAATCAGACATGACTTAGCGACTAAACCACAACCACCACAATTTCAATAGTTGGCAATTCTTTACTTGGAATAGAATTTTGAGTTTTGTAACTGTATGAAGAAGGAGGAGACAGATGATTTATACTGTTTCACAAGCTATGAACATAATTCAATTGTCAAAGAAAGAAATGTGGTAGATGTTCAGGAACTTGTTCTTCTATGTGATTTCTGTATTTCTGATTTGTTTGATTATCATCTTAGAAATTTATAAATGCTATATATAGGTAGCCTGGGTCAAAGAGCCAGTTCTAACTTAGAACTTAATACCAGCCTTAACTGGCTTTAAGCATAACTTTGCTTAATACCAGTGCAAAAGTCCACATACTCAAAGCTATGGTTTTTCTAGTAATCATGTATATGAGAGTTGGACCATAAAGAAGTCTGAGAGCTGAAGAATTGATGCTTTTGAGTTGTGGTGCTAGAGAAGACTCTTAAGAGTCCCTTGGACTGCAAGGAGATCAAACCAGTCAATCCTAAAGGAAATCAACCATGAATATTCATTGGAAAAACTGATGCTGAAGTTGAAGCTCCAATACTTTGGCCACCTGATGCAAAGAGCTGACTCAATGGAAAAGAGCCTGATGCTGGGAAAGATTGAGGATAGGAGAAGGGGGTGACAGAGAATGAGATGGTTAGATAGCATTACTGACTAAATGTGCATGAGTTTGAGCAAACCCCTGGAGATAGTGAAGGACAGGGAGCCTGGGGTCCCATGCTACAGTCCATGGGGTCTCAGTCAGACATGACTTAAGGACTAAACAACAACAACAACTAATGAAAAACACCACAAAATATTTTTTTAATTAATTAATTTTTTATTGAAGGATAATTACAGAATTTTGTTGTTTTCTGTCAAACCTCAACATGAATCAGCCATGCTAAGTCATTTCAGTCGTGTCCGTCTCTGTGCGACCCCATAGACGGCAGCCCACCAGGCTCCCCCATCCCTGGGATTCTCCAGGCAAGAACACTGGA
>NW_011494917.1:2376108-2384335 GCF_000754665.1 Bison bison bison | reverse complement strand
GTCCGACTCTTAGTGACCCCATAGATTGCAGCCTAACAGGCTCTCCATCCATGGGATTTTCCAAGCAAGAGTACTGGAGTGGGGTGCCGTAGGTATACATATATCCCCTCCCATTTGAACCTCCCTCCCATCTCCTTCCCCATTCCACCCCTCTAGATTGATACAGAACCCCTGTTAGAGTTTCCTGAGCCATATAGAAAATTCCCATTGGCTATCTATTTTACATATGGTAATTAAGTTTCCATGTTACTCTTTCCATACATCTCACCCTCTCCTCCCCTCTCCCCATGGCCATATGTCTGTTCTCAATGTCTGTTTCTCCATTGCTGCCCTGTAAATAAATTCTTCAGTACCATTTTTCTAGATTCCATATATGTGCCTTAGAATACAATATTTATCTTTATCTTTCTGATTTACCACTTACCACTTTGTATAATAGGTTCTAGGTATATCCACCTCATTAGAACTGACTCAAATGTGTTCCTTTTTATAGCTGAGTAATATTCCATTGTGTATATGTACCACAACTTCTTTATCCATCCATCTGTTGATGGACATCTAGGTTGCTTCCATGTTCTAGCTATTGTAAATAGTGCTGCAATGAACAATGGGATACCTGTGTCTTTTTCAATTTTGGTTTCCTCGGTGTATATGCCTAAGAGTGGGATTGTTGGTGATTTTATTCCTAGTTTTTTAAGGAATTTCCATACCATCTTCCATAGTGGCTGTATCAGTTTACATTCCCACCAACAGTGTAAGAGCGTCCCCTTTTCTCTACACTGTCTCCAGCATTTATTATTTGTAGACGTTTTGATGATGACCATTCTGACCAGTATGAGGTGATATCTCATTTGTGGTTTTGATTTGTATTTCTCTAATCAGTGATGTTAGAGAAATAACAAGTCGAATCAAGGCTATGGTTTTTCCTGTGGTCATGTATGGATGGGAGAGTTGGACTGTGAAGAAGGCTGAGTGCCGAAGAATTGATGTTTTTGAATTGTGGTGTTGGAGAAGACTCTTGAGAGTCCCTTGGACTACAAGGAGATCCAACCAGTCCATTCTGAAGAAGATCAGCCCTGGGATTTCTTTGGAAGGAATGATGCTAAAACTGAAACTCCAGTACTTTGGCCACCTGATGGGAAGAGTTGACTCATTGGAAAAGACTCTGATGCTGGGAGGGATTGAGGGCAGGAGGAGAAGGGGATGACAGAGGATGCTTGATGGCATCACTGACTTGATGGACGTGAGTCTGAGTGAACTCCGGGAGTTGGTGATGGACAGGGAGGCCTGGCATGCTGCGATTCATGGGGTTGCAAACAGTGGGACATGACTGAGCGACTGAACTGAACTGAACTGAATAAGTGATGTTGAGCATCTTTTCATCTGTTTGTTAGCCATCTGTATGTCTTCTTTGGAGAAATGTTTGTTTTAGGTCTTTTTCCCACTTTTTGATTGGGTTGTTTGTTTTCCTGGTATTGAGTTGTATGAGCTGCTTGTATATTTTGGAAATTAAACCTTTGTTGGTTATTTCATTTGCTATTATTTTCTCCCATTCTGAGGGTTGTTTTTTCACCTTTGCTTATAGTTTCCTTTGCTGTGCAAAAGCTTTTAAGTTTAATCAGGTCCTGCTTGTTTACTTTTGTTTTTATTTCCGTTACGGTCGCACAGAGTTGGACATGACTGAAGCAACTTAGCAGCAGCAGCAGCAGCAGGAGGTGTAACCGCAGATATGCAGATGACACCACCCTTATGGCAGAAAGTGAAGAGGAACTAAAAAGCCTCTTGATGAAAGTGAAAGAGGAGAGTGAAAAAGTTGGCTTAAAGCTCAACATTCAGAAAACTAAGATCATGGCATCTGATCCCATCACTTCATGGGAAATAGATGGGGAAACAGTGGAAACAGTGTCAGACTTTATTTTTGGGGGCTCCAAAAATCACTGCAGATGGTGATTGTTGCTATGAAATTAAAAGACGCTTACTCCTTGGAAGGAAAGTTATGACTAACCTAGATAGCATATTCAAAAGCAGAGACATTACTTTGCCAACAAAGGTCCATCTAGTCAAGGCTATGGTTTTTCCAGTGGTCATGTG
The DNA here is from genome assembly GCF_000754665.1 of Bison bison bison. Taxonomy (NCBI): domain Eukaryota; kingdom Metazoa; phylum Chordata; class Mammalia; order Artiodactyla; family Bovidae; genus Bison; species Bison bison. Next base: position 2,382,244 of record NW_011494917.1, on the reverse strand, counting down.
TGGATGTGAGAGTTGGACTGTGAAGAAAGCTGAATGCCAAAGAATTGATGCTTTTGAACTGTGGTGTTGGAGAAGACTCTTGAGAGTCCCTTGGACTACAAGGACATCCAACCAGTCCATTCTAAAGGAGATCAGTCCTGGGTGTTCTTTGGAAGGAATGATGGTAAAGCTGAAACTCCAGTGCTTTGGCCACCTGATGCTAAGAGTTGACTAATTGGAAAAGACTCTGATGCTGGGAGGGATTGGGGCAGGAGGAGAAGGGGACAAAAGAGGATGAGATGGCTGGATGGCATCACCGACTCGATGGACATGAGTTTGGGTATACTTCGGGAGTTGGTGATGGATAGGGAGGCGTTGCATGCTGAAATTCATGGATTCACAAAGGGTTGGACACAACTGAGTGACTGAACTCCTCAGTGACCTACCTGAGGAGGTAGGTCATAGAGGATCTTGCTTTGATTTATGTCATTGAGTGTTCTACCTGTGTTTTCCTCTAAGAGTTTTATAGTTTCTGGTCTTACACTTAGGTCTTTAATCCATTTTGAATTTATCTTTGTGCATGGTGTTAGGAAGTGTTCTAATTTCATTCTTTTACATGTAGCTGTCCAGTTTTCCCAGCACCATTTATTGAAGAGGCTCTCTTTGCCCCATGTGTATTCTTGCCTCCTTTGTCAAAAAACAAGGTACCCATAGGTGCATGGGCTTATTTCTGGGCTTTCTATCTTGTTTGATTGGCCTATGTTTCTGTTTTTGTGCCAGTACCATACTGTCTTGAGGACTGTCACTTTATAGTATAATCTGAAGTCAGGAAGGTTGATTCCTCCAGCTCCATTCTTCTTCCTCAAGACTGCTTTGGCTATTTGGAGTCTTTTCTGTTTCCATATGAATTGTAAAATTTTTTGTTCTAGTTCTGTGAAAAAAAAATGTTATTGGTAATTTGATAGGGATCACAGTGAATCTGTAGATTGCATTTGGTAGTATAGTCATTTTCACAATATTGATTCTTCCTGCCCAGGAACATGGAATATCTCTCCATATGTTTATGTCATCTTTGATTTCTTTCATCAGGGTCTTACAATTTTCTGTGTACAGTTCTTTTGTCTCCTTAGGTAAGTTTATTCCTAGATATTTAATTCTTTTTGTTGCAATGGTGAATGGGATTGAGTCCTTAATTTCTCTTTGTGATTCTTCATTGTTAATATATAGAAATGCAAGTGGTTTCTCTGTATTGATTTTGTATCCTGCAACTTTGCTAAATTCACTGATTAGCTCTAGTAATTTTCTGATACTATCTTTAGGGTTTTCTATGTACACTATCTGGAGATGGAAATGGCAACCCACTCCAGTATTCTTGCCTGGAAAACCCCATGGTTTTTCTATGTACACTATCATGTCATCTGCAAACAGTGAGAGCTTAACTTCTTCTTTTCTGATCTGTATTCCTTTTATTTCTTTTTCTTCTCTGATTGCTGTAGGTAGAACTTCCAGAACTATGTTGAATAATAGTGGTAAAAGTGGACACCCTTGTCTTGTTCCTGATCTTAGTGGGAATGCTTTCAGTTTTTCACCATTGAGAATAATGCTTGCTGTAGATTTATCATATATGGTTTCACTATGTTGAGGTAGGTTCCTTCTATGCCCATTTTTTGAAGAGTTTTAATCATACATGAGTGCTGAATTTTGTCAAAGGCTTTTTCTGCATCTATTGAGATGATCATATGGTTTTTATCTTTCAATTTGTTAATATGGTGTATCACATTGATTGATTTGCATGTAGTGAAGAATACTTGCATCCCTGGAATAAACCCAACTTGATCATGGTGTATGAACTTTTTGATAAAAATGCTATAAAATTTTGAAGTGGGGAAGATATTAAGCCATCAGGTAATCCAGGGCTCACTGGAGGGCTGCGCTTCAGGATCCTTGTTTTAATCCTCCTACCTCTCAGTACCTACAGAGAAACAAAGTCTAAGGGGAAGTGACAAAGTCTAAGAGGGGAAGTGACAATAAAAATCATGTGATTTGTATCTCAGCATTCACCTTCTTATGAATTTTATTCAAAGAAAAGAACCAAGAACTTGAGCTAGTCTTTACTCTAACTGGGTGATGTGAAATATTACAAAGAAAAAATCTCAGATGATAGCACTAGAAGAACTATTTGACATGAAGTCCCTTTCCATGGGTTCTGCACTTTGAAGTGCTTAGGCCATTTTATTTCCATTTTGGATTCCTGCAAACCCTGCAATTAGGAGGAAGCCACTAGCTTCTTGCAGCTGAGTGGAATTGAGGAGAATGAGAAGAGGGACGCATCTCAGCGCATGTCTAAACTTACCCCTTACTTTGGATCCCTTCTGCACACAGAGTATGCCGCTCTTGAGCTGATAAACAAGGACCTTGAACAAGAGTGTTTTGCTTTCACATTCTCAAGCTTTCTGTTTGTTTCCTTTCCTCTAAGAGAACACTGGCTTACTCCCCATGTGGCCCCCAGTCACATATTGAGATATATAGGCCAAGTCTACCTTTTAATAATTTATCATGTTGCTTGTACTTAAACTTGATGGATAAAACAGAAGACCCAGAGTTTGTGATTAATGGAACCCCATCTCCACTCCATCCCCTACTCATTAACCAAAGAATTCTCCTTATGCCTCCCATATTAACAAATATGCCAGAGGTCTTAATTAAATCTGGAGCTAACCTGGTGACCTTAGATGTAATACTCTGTTTCATTCTGAACAACCATTTGGTAGAATAACCTTGATTTTCCTATCTGTAAAATGAATTTTATGTTGGCAATGCTGGTGTTAACATAAAATAACTTTAGGAAAACTGCTGAAGGCTGTGACATATTGACCTGGTATATTATCATTTATAAATGGAGAGTTCTAGCTACTAAAGAGAAGAGCTATCAGTTGCTCATGGCATTGCTGAAAATTTATTATTAATGATTTCTAAAAATTCCAGCACTGCAGGAAGCTTCAAGAATCATTACTGCATCACATTTTGCTTTCATGTTAATGGACAGCTATTTTTCATTGTCACTTTCATGAACAGCAAGAGAACACAGATTAACAATTTTAACAAATGTGGACAGTTGAGAACATATTCCAGGCTTTGTCACTTATTAATAATTGAATGATCAATTTCAGCTTTACCAGAGCTAAGAATTTCTTGGGCACAAACAGCAACCCATATACCCTTACCAGTACCCTTGTTATGTCACACCCACTCAGAAGCAATGGTCAGGAAACACTGAATTCTGTTAGCACTTTTATACTTAAAGAGTTGAGAAATCCACATCATCGATTTTTTGCTTTTTCATAACTGAGAAGAAAAAAGTCATGGTATAATTTCAGGCAGTGGAAAAGCTTCTATTCAATTCAGCTTTATTGTAGATTAGAGGAAGGAAGCATTTTTGACGTCACCAAAGAGATCTTCTCCTTCCAGGAGGCTTTTAAAAATATGTCTCCCAGAGGGTTCTCTGGTTTGCAGTCATCTTATAGAGGTAAAGACTCTCTGCTTGCCCACAATCTGGAATAATCTAAGTCAAGCCCAGTTAGCATACTGTAGGAGCAAAACCATGCTAAACCCTGTCTAAATCACTATATATATACATGACTCCACATTTCCAGCTTGTAATCTTCACAATGTTTGTGTCCTTGGGATGGCTGTATCTGAAAGTGCTAACAGTCAGCAGGGACAAAGACATCAGGGCTCTTGTTCTGTCTCCTCCCTTCCATCCTGTCCTTTGATTAGTTGGTGCTGTGAAAACAAATTTACATGCTGAAGGGCACATTTTCAAAGGAATGAAGAATGCCAAGACAATAGCTATCTGCAAATGTGGTGCAACTGGCAGATGTGAAAGGTGGAGAAAGGAGATATTTAGCATGTTTACATTTATTAATAGCTTAGAGCTAAGCAATTACATATTTTGTTTTGATATCTTCTGACCTCATTCAGTTTTCCTTTATTCAGTCCAAGCATGTGCAATAAATACCTTCTCAGCCAGTTGCAGATACCAGTGTATTTTTTTTTCCCAATCAGGGTCCTTGGTTCTCTAGTAGCAGTCAGGAGAAACAAGGACATCAGGTGTCTTGTTCTTCTCTCCTTTTATTTTCCATGCCTGCTCTTTGTTGTTTGGCTTTAAGTAATTTGATGCCGAGTAACAGCTCTAGATGCATTATATTTTCCATCCATTAACCAATGCTAATCCAAAGTAGAATGGGGCATAGACAAGGCAGGTCTCTTTCCGTCCCTTAAAAAACAAGTCACTGTTTATTCTTGGAGTCTGTTCTAGACAAATTAAAGGACAAAGAGGCTGCACTATCCATTAAACATCATGACAAACTGGCTGTAAAACCCTACAATTTGTTCAGGGTCAGTAAATGGATATTGTGATATCTCTTATCTGAATAATGGGTTAGTAAAGTATTTCCTAAAGGGCATTTCACAGAAGAGAAGCACTTGGAGAAGGGATTCTGGAGTTCATTAAGATTTGGAAGCGTTTCTTACAGGAATGCCCTCTTTGAAATTCACAATGCATAATAGGATTTTACAGCTCTGACAACTCATTCTGTTAAAAGACAAAACAAACAAAACTATTATACTTGGTATAACCCAGAACTTTTAAAATTCATTTGATCACAGAGCACATTTTAAAGCTTATTTTTTTGGAGGGGGGTGGGGAATATATGAAAGCCATTAAGTGAAGCAAGTGATCTGTAAATTATAGTTTGAAAGCAGATCAGTACTTTTATTTAAAAGATAAAATTTCTAACTCAAGGTCTACAACTGATTTGTAATAAATCACAAATCACCATCATATCCTGCTATACCCCATCAATAACTTACTTTTAAGAGAGAATTTGTTAAGTTCTTATGATATGTCAGACACTATACTTAATGTGAAAGTGAAAGTCTCTCAGTCGTGTCTGACTCTTCGTGACCCCATGGACTATGGGACTTTGCGACTCCAATGCAATAAGATATGTATAAAGTATTAAAGTATTTGGGCTTCCCTAGTAGCTCAGCTGGTAAAGAATCCACTTGTAATGCTTTATATATCATATTTAATCTTTAAATCCGCCTGCAATGCAGGAGGCCCCAGTTCAATTCCTGGATCCGGAAGATCTGCTGGAGAAAGGATAGGCTACCCATTCCAGTATTCTTGGGCTTCCCTTGTGGCTTAGCTGGTAAAGAAACCACCTGCAATGTGAGAGACCTGGGTTTGATTCCTGGATTGGGATGATCCCAAGGAGAAGGGAATACTCCAGTATTCTGGCCTGGAGAATTCTGTGGACTGTATAGTCCTTGGGGTCACAAAGAGTTGGACACAACTGAGTGACTTTCACTTTCACTTTCAATCTTTAAACTTGTGTTATTTTCAAATAAACCTATATAGTGTAAGAATACATTCTCTTACAAAAAAACAGAAATGTAAAGAAAATTCCTTAATTTTAGCATGTAAATATACAAATATTTTTCTGTGCATTTATATTACTGGTGAATCTTTGCAAAGTATGTACATGTTTTATTATTTAGATAAAACCAATTATATTATGCATACTTGGAGAAGGAAATGGCAACCCACTCCAATATTCTTGCCTGGAGAATCCCAGGGACAAAGGAGCCTGGTGGGCTGAGGTCTATGGGGTTGCACAGAGTCGGACACAACTAAAGGGACTTAGCAGCAGCAGCAGGAGGAGCATTATGCATACTGATGAGTGACTAGCTTTTTCATTTAAAAGTATATGTTAGAGATATTTCTGCATTAGGATATGTGCATCTACCACATTACTTTTAATGGCTTCATGACATTTATAGTGTATGAGAAGTGAAAGTGTTAGTTGCTCGGTTGTGCCCGACTCTTTGTGACCACATGAACTGTAGTCTGCCAGGCCCCTCTGTCCATTCAATTCTCCAGGCAAGAATACTATATACTATATATACTTTATATACTCTTTATACTATATAAATAGGTGGGGAAACAGTGGAAACAGTGTCAGACTTTATTTTTGGGGGCTCCAAAATCACTGCAGATGGTGACTGCAGCCATGAAATTAAAAGACGCTTACTCCTTGGAAGGAAAGTTATGACCAATCTAGATAGCATATTGAAAAGCAGAGACATTACTTCT
>NW_011494917.1:2373095-2376008 GCF_000754665.1 Bison bison bison | reverse complement strand
ACGTGGGTTTGGGTGAACTCCAGGAGTTGGTGATGGACAGGGAGGCCTGGCGTGCTGCTATTCATGGGGTTGCAAAGAGTTGGACACGACTGAGTGACTGAACTGAACTGAACCCTGAGGAGAGGGGAGTAGAAGGATGCTCAGATTAAGAAGGAATTTTGATTTCACAAAAAAAACACATCTCTTTGAAAAATAAATATGAAATACAGAAATCTTTGTAGCTAGTTTTGGACAGGGCTTCCCTGACAGCTCAGTTGGTAAAGAATCCGCCTGCAATGCAGGATGCCCGGGTTTGATCCCTGGGTTGGAAAGATCCCCTGGAGAAGGGAAAGGCTACCTACTCCAGTATTCTGGGCTAGAGAATTCCATGGACTGTACAGTCCATGGGGTCGCAAAGAGTAGGACACGACTGAATGACTTTCCCTTCACTTTCCTTTCACTTTTGGATTGGATTGAGTCTGTTTCTGATTTCCTGAATATCATTTAGATGAACCTTCTTCATCATATAAAACTGATACTCCCCATCAGATAAAACTGATTGGCCCCTTCAAGTCTCCAGTGCATTCTGTGTAATACCGAGTACACTTGGAGATATTGTGTTGAACAGTTATTGATGGAGCAGTTACTGATGGAAATAGAGAGCTGTAGTAGAGCTCAGTGTGCCTTAAAGTGCTTTCAGGAAGTCAAGATTTTCATCTTAATACAAATGTGATCTTTTGATTCTTTTGAGACTGTTTAAGAGTGTTGGCTCAAAGATACAGAAATCATTTAATGTAGAAGATTATATTGTCTGAAGATGTGTTGATATAAATATATCTGCTATAATTATGTCTTTCAAATAATTATTATATTCTTGGGCCTTTCTAATTTGAAATTTCTGTCTGGTTACATGTTTCATTACTCAATTTAATTAAATCAAGTACATGCAGGAAATATTTGAGGAGCAGCAAATATAGGCCTTTCATGTTCAAAACTAGAGAATAGAAAACTCCAGTGTGCTTTAAAATAGAAACTCTTTCGATTAAACCCACTCCCTCCTACTCAAGAAAATCCATCTAAATCAAATTTGATGACAGTACTTCCAACCTGTAATAAATGACTGTAAATAAGCAATCTAATTTTCAGTGCTTGCAACATGAAATGTAATTAACCTAGCATAAGTTTCATTATAATATCTGTCACATATTGAATCAAGGTTATCAAAATGGCCATTATTTATAGTGACAGAAGCCATTCATTTCTGACTTTTGTTACTCCTGCATTTTAAACCAATGGTCCATTGTCTACAGAGAAATTATATTTTAAAAGCAATAAAATAACGCAATATAATACTAGTTGCTGAAATACAGGATATGAAATGTATTATACATGAGAGAAGCTTAAATAACATAGCAACTGGATTCCATTTGAGAAATCTGTTATTCATTCATTGTGAGGCTTGGACACATACTTTACTACAAGAGTGCTTCTGTTCTTCTGTCTATAAAATAAACAGAGGAGAAATAGATGTTCACCCATCCAAATGAAGCATATTGGAATTAAATAAATAATATTTCAGTAGTCCTTGCTTAATTGCACACTAAAATATTACAGCAAAATGAACATTTTTGCCTGAAAAGTTTGGACCAATTTGCAACTAGTGTTAGAAGATGATGCTCAGAGCTTCACACAAAGATAATACTAACTTTGTTTATACAGAGGTTTTTTTTTTTTTTCTTATTCAGTGTATTTCTGGAAAAGGGGAGACAGCCAAGTAAACAGAAGTTCTTTGGAAGAATGCTGACGTTAATCGGATATGAGAAAATTGCTATCACTGAATCTGAGCACTCTTGTGTTCTGGGGACTGAATTGAAAGAATTGTTCATACTAAGAACCATACTAATTCTCACATCAGGTTAGAATCAATAACAGATTTACAAATAGAAAAATAATGAAAGCTATAGTTTTTTAATGCAAATATAAGGAGACATTTACAGATTTGATTTTTATTAATTGAAGTTCTGATTGGCATAAAATAATTGTAAGCCTCACTGCATTATACACACATTTCTTATTATATCATATTTAAGAAATGATCTGGACAATCTGGATGATCAGTAGGGAGGAGAGACAGTCTTAGGACCCAAAGAACAGAAATAATCCCCTGTGTCTCCAGAGTCTCTTAGCAGTACAGGGTGTTCCTCCAAATGTCTCCACTGCCCTTCCCTGATATCAATCCATTTTTCCCCAAAATGTAAAGTGCAGCACTTCTTTTTTTTAATGTCTTAACAAATTCACCAACAGTCTTGATCTGAAAGGTTTTTAACATAATTTGAAAATTATCTCCAATTTTTATAATGGTACAGATAATTTTTATTTATTTATGCTCTTCAGTTCACAAAATTCCACCTCAATCACTACCTATGAATCATATTTCACACCCACAGCTTACCCAACCTGATAATTTCAGCAACTTTTACTGTAGAATATAGTTCCCATTCCACTCGTATAAATATAAGTGCATGTAAGACAAGTTTCCTAAAATGCTGCTAGTATTATCCACTTAAGTAAGGAAATGTGAATAAGTAATTGACAAGTTGAATTTATATTAAGCAGTTTTTCCCTTATTGATTAAATAGGAAGAGTAGGCTTTCTGTGGCAAAAAAATCACAATTTTTTGAGAGATTAAATCAGTTGCTCCAGGGAAGGAGAACTGCATTAACACCGAGTTTCTATCCATGGTTCAGTTCAGTTCAGTCGCTCAGTCGTGTCCGACTCTTTGCGATCGCATGAATCGCAGCACGCCAGGCCTCCCTATCCATCACAGGTTCACTCAGACCATCAAGTCAGTGATGCCATCCAGCCATCTCATCCTCTGTCGTCCCCTTCTCCTCCTGCCCTCAATCCCTCCCAGCATCAGAGTCTTTTCCAATG
>NW_011494917.1:2372085-2372995 GCF_000754665.1 Bison bison bison | reverse complement strand
GCATGAGGTGGCCAAAGTACTGGAGTTTCAGCTTCAGCATCATTCCTTCCAAAGAAATCCCAGGGCTGATCTCCTTCAGAATGGACTGGTTGGATCTCCTTGCAGTCCAAGGGACTCTCAAGAGTCTTCTCCAACACCACAGTTCAAAAGCATCAATTCTTCGGTGCTCAGCTTTCTTCACAGTCCAACTCTCACATCCATACATGACCACAGGAAAAATCATAGCCTTGACTAGCCGGACCTTTGTTGGCAAAGTAATGTCTCTGCTTTTGAATATGCTATCTAGGTTGGTCATAACTTTCCTTCCAAGGAGTAAGCGTCTTTTAATTTCATGGCTGCAATCACTATCTGCAGTGATTTTGGAGCCCAGAAAAATAAAGTCTGACACTGTTTCCACTGTTTCCCCATCTATTTCCCATGAAGTGATGGGACCGGATGCCATGATCTTAGTTTTCTGAATGTTGAGTTTTAAGCCAACTTTTTCACTCTCCACTTTCACTTTCAAGAGGCTTTTTAGTTCCTCTTCACTTTCTGCCATAAGGGTGGTGTCATCTGCATATCTTAGGTTATTGATATTTCTCCTGGTGTAGATAATTAATATTTGTTATCTCATTTAAATCTGGAAGTGTTAGTAAATACCTGACCCAAGGAAAACAAAGGTTGCCAAATAGTAGTCTGAAACAAAGCCAAATCTCTGCTTAGTTTCAGTTCAGTCGGACTCCTTGGGTAGAAAAGAAAAAGGCTAGATTGTGTTGTCTAATAGAAAAACAATCCAAGCCATATAGATAAATATTTCTAGTACCTACATTAAAAGAGTAAAAATGAAGGGAGTAAAATTAATGTTAGAAATATATTTTATTTAACTCAGTATATTGAAACATCTCGATTTCAACATGTAAGCAATATAAAA
>NW_011494917.1:2369096-2371985 GCF_000754665.1 Bison bison bison | reverse complement strand
TGATAGACAGGGAAGTCTGGCATGCTGCAGTATGGGGTCGCAAAGAGTCGGACACAACTGAGCAACTGAACTGAACTGTGCTGCTATACAATAGAACCTGGTTGTTTATCATCCTATATGCAATAGTTTGCATCTGCTAATTCCAAACTCTCAGTCCTTCCCTTCCCACCCTCCCTTCCTCTTGGCAAGCACAAGCCTATTCTCTGTGTCTGTGAGACTGTTTCTGACAAACAGGAATAGTTTTGAGAGAGAAAAGAGGTATTCTTAAAAATTGCCCTGGGACAATAGGCGTAATGCAAAGACTATCCCTCCTGGCAAATCAGGACACATGATTACTCTACCTTTTGTGAACATACCCCAAAGAAGTTGGGTTACTGCCTGTAGGTACGTGCATTCAGGATATATTCAACTCAATAAAGAGAAACTAGTGCCCACAAGAGCCCTGTACACAAAGCCCTAAACTCCTCCTATAGAGCTTAGTTCTTGTCCCAAGAGCCAGCATCATAAAGGGTCTTTTACTCCAATGTATAATAACATTACTTTGATGTAATTTGCAAGCTTCCTGTTTTGCAATTTTCCACTCTTGGTCATGCTTAAATTGGGGGTTTAATGAGAAATGGCTGTTGTCAGCTAGATGGAGCTTCTTGTTGGCAAGGTCTCCCAAGAAAGCTAGAGGACCAGTAAGCAAAGCTGTGTGTATGGGTGGCCAGGAGATGTCTTTTTTTGGGAGGGCAGGGTAGGTCCTTCTCTTTTAAAATTTCTTTTTCTCCTATGTAAAAAAAAAAAAAGAAGTAGAACAATCGGCAGTGACAGCCGAGGGAAATGTTTCACAGGAAGTAACAGATGGCTCAAAGCCACCTTCATTTCTGAGTGAGAGAGAGTGCCTGTAGGCCTGGAAAATTGAAGGTTTGGAAACTAATTCTGTTTGACTCTTTAATCCATTTCAAACATAGGCTCCAAAATGGAAGATTAAAGGATTTCACTTTTGCTGCTGAGGACGTTCAGTTTAGAAGGGTGAAAAATACAAAAGTGGAGTGACTTCAGATGAAACAAGAGGAGACTGAACAGAAAGAGCTTATCTTCATTAGTCCCACGGTAGTTGAGTAAAATCCTCAAATTAGGATTTTGCTGTTATTGTTTTAGTTGTTTATGTTAAGACTGCAGTGTTTTATGAAACTAGAAAACACTGGGTCACCATGCAAGTTTATATTTTATGTATGAATCACAGGTCAGATTATTTAGAGCAAAAAGTCATAAGGTTAAGATTTGAAGGTTGGTTAATATGAGCATTCCAGCAAGGGTAATGAAAAGCACAAAGGACTCAAGCCCATTCATTCCTTTGTCTAGTATTTACTGAGCAGGCAGTGTTCTGTTTCAGGCTCTAGGATTACTCATGTATGAACCAGGTGTACAGTGTAACGTACATTACAACAGCAAGACACTGACAACAAAAAAATAGATAGTAGTGTAATTTCAGAGGAATATGAGCACATGAAGAAATCTTAAAAGGGAGAAAGAACAGAATGGAACTGGAGTACTTTAATTAATGTGGTCAGGAAAGACTTCTCTGAGGACGTGTTATTTAACCTAAACATTGAATGGTAAGAAGGAGGCTTGGAGGTGGCAGAAATGAAGTGATAGTCACTCAGTTGTGTCCGAATCTTTGCGAGCCCATAGACTTTCCCAGGCAAGAATACTGGAGTGGGTTGCCGGGTTCAATCCCTGGGTAGGGAAGATCCCCTGGAGAAGGAAACGGCAAACCACCCCAGTATTCTTGCTGGAGAATTCCATGGACAGAGGAGCCTGGAGGGCTGCAGTCCATGGGTTGCTATAGTCAGACACGACTTAGCGACTAAACCACCACAGAGCTTATATTTTAGTGGGGTTGGAAAATAAATATGAGCTAAACAGAAAAACTTGGCTAGGAAGTACTCGTTAATGTTAGTCAGGAAAGGTGATCATGGCTTAGGGAAGGTTTCACTTGCTACCATTTCAGGCCTTGACTTTGAACAAGGACCTGTAGGAGACGGCTTCCCAAGGGGCTCAGTGGGTAACGAATCTGCCTGCAATGCCGGAGACGCAGATTCCATCCCCGGGTGGGGAAGATCCCCTGGATGAGGGCATGGCAACTCTGAAGCAACTGAAGTGACTGAGAACACGCACACTGTAGGAATGAGCTATGCAAATTTATGGGAGAATGACAAGTTTTCTAGACAGAGGGAACAGTCAGTGCCAAGGTCTCAAAAAAAAAAAAGGATAGCTTATTTGAGTAACAGCAAAGAGGCCAATGTAGATACAGTTAATCCAGGAAAAGGACAAGAATAACTTATACTTACTACTAGAATATGGGGGTTGCTTGGTAAATATTATAAGACTTCATGATTATCAATTATTAGCATGTTATTTAATCTTCAGGTCTTTAGGGGACTTCCAAATATCTTTCTGTTATTGATTTCTATTTTAATTCGTTGTGGGTAGAGAACAAACTTTGTATGACTTAAATTATTTTATAAATAATGAGATTTGGTTTATGGCACTCAATGTGGTCTTAGTGATTGTCCTGTGAAAAGAACACATGTTCTGTTATTGGGTGGAAGTTCTACTACCAATGTCAGTTATATCATGTGGATGATAGTGTTGTTCAATCTGGTATGCGTTTGAAGATTTTTCTATCTAGTTGTTTTCTACAAATTAGGGAGAGAAATGAGTCAGAATCTCCAGCTCATGTAACTGTGGATATGTTTATTTCTCTTTTGACTTCTATCAGCTATTTCCACTTCCTGAAAAATTATTTTAAATATTTATTATTGTGTAGTTTTGCTGGTACTTAATACTTCCAGATGTTCAAGCTGGTTTTAGGAAAGGCAGAGGAACCAGAGATCAAATTGC
>NW_011494917.1:2368356-2368996 GCF_000754665.1 Bison bison bison | reverse complement strand
CAAAGTCTTCAAATTCCATTGTGTGTATTATATACTGTGAACTGTCTCAGTCTGAACTAGCCCATTTCAAGTGCTCAAGAGTCATACATGGCCACTGGCCACCGTGTCAGACAGCATGGAGCTCTAGAACAAGCCAAATAAGAGAAGGACAAAGTTCAGTTTTCTGAACGGCTCATGAGATAAATTGTAAATGCTTCTCTGGAATTAGTTGTCTTCAGTGTTTGAGACACCAAAGCTGGGAAGCCTGGCTTCAAAGAGTCTGTACTAAGATTCCAGCCAGCCAAAGTCAATCCGTGGATGCACTTGGTTAAACACTGTTGAAACTTGGCAGCGATTTCTTTTTGACATCCAAACGAGTTTGCAATCTGCCACAGATGTGAACTGGACTTTTTTTATTGCTTCATCAACCACACTGATCTTCAGTTAGGATGACTGTAGATATTATCAATCATTAGATCGGGGATACTTTTTTAAAAAAGTTTATTGAAATATAGTTTATTTTTTTAAATAAGAGCTTGATTTATTATTATTATTTTCTTTTTTTTTTACTTTACAGTATTGTATTGAAATATAGTTGATTTACAATCTTGTGTTAATTTCTGCTGTACAGCAAAGTGATTCAGTTATGCATATATGTATA
>NW_011494917.1:2367342-2368256 GCF_000754665.1 Bison bison bison | reverse complement strand
CTGGTACTTAATACTTCCAGGTGTTCAAGCTGGTTTTAGGAAAGGCAGAGGAACCAGAGATCAAATTGCCAACATCTGCTGGATCATTGAAAAAGCAAGAGGGTTCCAGAAAAACATCTATTTCTGCTTTATTGACTATGCCAAAGCCTTTGACTGTGTGGATCACAATAAACTGTGGAAAATTCTGGAAGAGATGGGAATACCAGACCACCTGACTTGCCTCTTGAGAAACCTGTATGCAGGTCAGAAAGCAACAGTTAGAACTGAACATGGAACAACAGACTGGTTCCAAATAGGAAAAGGAGTACGTAAAGGCTGTATATTGTCACCCTGCTTATTTAACTTATATGCAGAGTACATCATGAGAAACGCTGAGCTGGAAGAAGCACAAGCTGGAATCAAGATTGCTGGGAGAATGATCAATAACCTCAGGTACGCAGATGACACCACCCTTATGGCAGAAAGTGAAGAGGAACTGAAGAGCCTCTTGATGAAAGTGAAAGGGGAGAGTGAAAAAGTTGGCTTAAAGCTCAACATTCAGAAAACGAAGATCATGGCATAACAGCGGAAACAGTGTCAGACTTTATTTTTCTGGGCTCCAAAATCACTGCAGATGGTGATTGCAGCCATGAAGTTAAAATACGCTTACTCCTTGGAAGGAAAGTTATGACCGACTTAGATAGCATATTGAGAAGCAGAGACATTACTTTGCCAACAAAGGTCCGTCTAGTCAAGGCTATGGTTTTTCCAGTGGTCATGTATGGATGTGAGAGTTGGACTGTGAAGAAAGCTGAGCACCAAAGAATTGATGCTTTTGAACTGTGGTGTTGGAGAAGACTCTTGAGAGTCCCTTGGACTGCAAGGAGATCCAACCAGTCCATTCTAAAGGAGATCAGTCCTGGGTGTTCTTTGGA
>NW_011494917.1:2365853-2367123 GCF_000754665.1 Bison bison bison | reverse complement strand
GGGAACCCTGAGCTTGTTTTCCTGAGCTCAGGCAGTAATGTAAGCAATGGAGAGCAGCTGTAAATACAGGTGAAGCTTCACTCCCTAGCCTGTGCTCACCTCCTGCTGTGCACCCCGATTTTGCAGGTCAGGGAGTGGTAGAAATCTGTGGTCCAGGGGTTGTGCTAATCTTTTCACCCTACACAGTTTATCATTGGTAAAATGTCTCAAAGGGAAAAGCAACAGAGTGTCAGCTTGTCTCATGGTATTTTCTTTCTTTCCAGGTTATTTGTCCCCTCCCTCCTTACCCCCTTGATTATTCTCTAATGCCTTCGAATTGCTACATTTTAGTATTTGTCCAGCTTTCATTGATGTTATCAGAGAGTCAGCTGATTTGATATTATAAGTACTCTAGGATTCTTTAAAATGTAAATGAATTCAACTTTTACTTTTTTTTCTTTTACTTCTAAATATCATTTTCATGAAAAACATTTAAATATCAAAGAAGCGTTGCATTTCTTCTGTCATGTAAAATAACAACCTGAAGTTAAGACACTGATTACTTGACAACCACATTTTTAATAGATGACTACACTGTAGTCATGCTGGAAACCAAGTGATAGGAGGAACAAAATAAACCATGAGATAATATTACCAGCAAGATATTAGTTGAAACCAAAGGGAATGGTACTGGAAAACAAGTTCTGCAATGTCAGTGTGGGTGTGTATAAGAGGAAGAGAACCATTAATAGCTCATTCATTTTTAGAAAGTAAGTGGGCTGTTATTTCATTCTAAAAATATGATCATTTATCTAGTAGCACCACCCTTATGGCAGAAAGTGAAGAAGAACTAAAGAGCCTTTTGATGAAAGTGAAAGAGGAGAGTAAAAAAGTTGGCTTAAAGCTCAACATTCAGAAAACTAAGATCATGACATCTGGTCCCATCACTTTATGGTAAATATATGGGGAAACAGTGGAAACAGTGGCTGACTTTATTTTTCTGGGCTCCAAAATCACTGCAGATGGTGATTGCAGCTATGAAATTAAAAGACGCTTACTCCTTGGAAGGAAAGTTATGACCAACCTAGACAGCATATTGAAAAGCAGAGACATTACTTTGCCAACAAAGGTCCATCTAGTCAAGGCTATGGTTTTTCCAGTAGTCGTGTATGGATGCGAGAGTTGGACATAAAGAAAGCTGAGTGCTGAAGAATTGAAGCTTTTGAACTGTGGTGTTGGAGAAGACTCTTGAGAGTCCCTTGGACTGCAAGGAGATCCAACCAGTCCATCC
>NW_011494917.1:2364033-2365753 GCF_000754665.1 Bison bison bison | reverse complement strand
CCAGTCCATTCTAAAGGAGATCAGTCCTGGGTGTTCTTTGGAAGGACTGATGCTACAGCTGAAACTCCAATACTTTGACCACCTGATGCTAAGGGTTGACTCATTGGAAAAGACCCTGATGCTGGGAGGGATTAGGGGCAGGAGGAGAAGGGGACAACAGAGGATGAGATAGCTGGATGGCATCACTGACTTGATGGACATGAGTCTGGGTGAACTCCGGGAGTTGGTGATGGACAGGGAGGCCTGGCGTGCTGCAATTCATGGGGTTGCAAAGAGTCGGACACGACTGAATGACTGAACTGAACTCAACTGAATGCTCTAAGATTTTGTATGAAAATACACAGGGGGAAATTAAGATTTCCCCTTCCTTTTTTAAGAATATTTCATTCAATATAGAATTTTAGGTTGAGTGTTATTTTGTTTCAGATTATATATAGATGTGACCCCACTGTCTTTTGACTTCTGTTATTTCTATTGAGAAACCATCAATTTATAATTGTTACTTTGAAGGTATGAGTCTTTTTCTTTCAGCTGCTTTTAAATTGCTTTTGTTTTTAGTTTACAGCAGTTTGACTACATTGTGTCTGGGATTGGGTTTTTTTTTTTTTTTTTTGTATTTAATCTTTTTGGGTTCTTAGAGCTTCCTGAATGTGGATTGATATGTTTCTTCATGTTTTGGAAATTATCTCTTCAAATATTATTTCTTTCACAGTTTTCTCTTCTTTAGGTCTGTAAATTCAATCTCAAATGTTTAGTCTTTTTTTTTTTTCCTTTTTGTATTTCACATACTCTACTGTCTTTCTGTGTTTTTCATCCTCTTTTCTCTCTATGGTTCAATCTGAATTTTTATTCACTTACCAATCTTCTAGTTTACTATTTCTCTCTTCTGCTCTAATTTTGTGTTAAATTCATTTATTGAGTTGTTAATCTAAAATACTGTAGTTTTCAATTCTAAAATTCCTATGTATTCTTTATTTAAAAGATACCAGTTTCCTATTCTCCAGCTTGTCATCAGTTTTCTCAGAAATATGGAGTGCAATTAATTTTAAGTTTTTTCCTGATAATTCCAATAACTGAGTCTCTTGTGGATCCATTTCTATTGTTTTCTTTCTATTTCTTGGTTTTCAATCATTTAGTCCTGTCTCCAGGAATACCTAATTTTCAATCAAAAAATGAATACTACCTATGAAAAATTGTAGACTTTTGTGATATTATCTACTTCCATAAAGGGCTTATTTTCCTTCTAGTAGGCAGTTAGGGGATTCCCCGATGGCTCAGTGATAAAGAATCTGCCCGCAATGCAGGAGACAGGAGATGCAGGTTGGATCCCTGGGTCAGAAAGATGCCCTAGAGAAGGAAATGGCAACCCACTCCAGTATTCTTGCCTGGAAAATCCCAGGGACAGAGGTGCCTGGCAGGCTACAGTCCATGGGGTCACAAAGAGTTAGATGCGACTGAGCACGCACACATACAGGCAGTTCGAGTAGGACCATGTAATCTTGATTCAATGAGGGACTAGGAGAAATTGACTTGAATTTCCATTCTTGTAAGGGCTTGTCTGTTTCCAGTTTGCCTTTACTGTCAGAATATAGTCAATTATTCATGGATCTCAACTAAGAGAATAGAATGTTGACCACTGCTCCTCCTCCTTGGTTGGAATTTAAACTCCAAGTTGTGTCTTCCCAGTACCATGATATCAACAGAAGTTTGCTAGGCTTTT
>NW_011494917.1:2343361-2363933 GCF_000754665.1 Bison bison bison | reverse complement strand
AGAGTCCCTTGGACTGCAAGGAGATCCAACCAGTCCATCCTAAAGGAGATCAGTCCTGGGTGTTCATTGGAAGGACTAATGCTGAAGCTGAAACTCCAATACTTTGGCCACCTGATGCTAAGAGCTGACTCATTGGAAAAGACCCTGATGCTGGGAAAGACTGAAGGCAGGAGGAGAAGGGGACGACAGAGGATGTGATGGTTGGATGGCATCACTGACTCGATGGACATGGGTTTGGGTGGACTCCGGGAGTTGGTGATGGACAGGGAGGCCTGGTGTGCTGCGGTTCATGGGGTCGCAAAGAGTCAGTCACGACTGAGCATCTGAACTGAACTGAACCATGATCTTTTAATGTAACATGATAAAAGAAGGTATGATTGAGAGGCAGGTACAATTAATCATTTTATACTGAAAATTTGAAAATAAGGTGGCAGAACTGAGTAGCCCCTTTTCCTCAGCTACTGAAAAGTCGCAGGTGCATCAGTTATATGAGAGCACAACGTGGTAGCCTCAGGGGGAAAGCACCGTTCTGCGTACAGTCTATAATAAGTGGTCATGTCAAATGAGTGAATAAGGGAGGAAATGAACAAACACAACCACCTGACTGTTTACTTGGGTTATTGGCCTAAAGCAAACCACCCACCTGCCCTTCCACAGTAAAGATACCAACCCAGTAGACAGTGATGCTGTAATTCACCAAGCAGGTGGTACCAGAGAGTATATGGAAAAAACAAAGGAAGAGTGCAGGGGTGAGAAGGTGTCTTGAAGTCATGGCAACTAGGGTTCAAATTCCCAGGTTCTGTCACTTCTCAGCCATGTGGTCTTAGCTATGTGGTTTGAGTCTCTGCTTCTTCATTTGTAAAATGAGGATTATAATGCCTAACTTGCAATGTTGTTGCACAGGTTAGAAATTTCCTGGCAAAATGATTGACATAAATAGGGTCTCAATAATTGGTATTCTTGTTATCTCTTTCTCAAAATCTCCAGGATAATCATGTGTATCTTGTTACATATTGTCATGTAATCATTTACATGGAAGACAATTTGCCTTAGAAATTCTCTCAAAACGGACGTTCAATGTCTGTATTAGAAGAGTTGTATGAAATTAGCAAAAGGGGGAGAAAATGCTTTCAATAAAAGAATTCATAATAATTGTCCCAGGAGCTATTAGTAGTTTCTCATGGGTAAATGAAACAATTAAACATTATAAGGTTGAGAAAAAAAGAAATCAAAATCAAATGGAGTGTGGTTTTTGTAATTATGACTTGTATTCCATTTATCATTTGAATGCAGTAAGACTTCAATGTAGCTTTAGTTCCTTGTCGTTGTGATTAGAAATGCAGAATTAATTTGCGGCATAATGACCTGGACACAGATCAACAGGCTCTTTCTATCACAACTTTAAAGATTATTCACAAACGAGAATCTCTATTGTATAGACCTTACCTCCAATGTCACTGCCTCCATATCCTCAAGTTATCTCACTGGATTTAGAATCCATGGCCCATCATTAGAATTGCCTGTCCCTTCCCTTTCCATCCTGAAGGCCTGGCAAAACACCAACCTTCTCACCCTCACCCCATTTCTCTTTATAGAAAACCTTGAGTTTTCTATGTGGTTCTTCCCATTCCCTCTCCACTCATTTTCACTTAAACTCATCCAGTTTGGCTCTTGTACACACCACTCCTCTTAAATTGTTTTTATCAAAGGCACCAACTGTCATCTTACTCAGCAAGTGATAATTTCCTATTTTTGAGAAAACCTTCTTTAATTGGCTACAAAGACACATAATGTCCTGTCTGTTTCAGACTTTAGAGGCTACTACTCCTCAGTCCTCTCTGATGGATCCTTTCCTTTTCCTGATTTCAGAATGGTGGAGTGCACAAGGGCAAGTCATCAGACTCCTCTTTATCTATATTCACTCCCTTTTGATCTCATGCAGGCTATGGCTTTGAGTGACATCCACATATTTCATCAAGCCTAAGATTCTGAGCACAAGCTGGAATCAAGATTGCTGGGGAAAATATCAATAACCTCAGATATGCAAAAGACACCATGCTTATGGCAGAAAGTGAAGAGGAACTAGAGCCTTTTGATGAAAGTGAAAGAGGAGAGTGAAAAGCTGGTTTAAAATTCAACATGCAAAAAACTAAGATCAGGACATCTGGTCCTATCACTTCATGGCAAATTGATGGGCAGACAATGGAAACAATGTCAGACTTTATTTTGGGGGGCTCCAAAATCTCTGCAGATGGTGGCTGTAACCATAAAATTAAAAGACACTTGCTCCTTGGAAGAAAAGCTATGACCAACCTAGCATATTAAAAAGCAGAGACATTACTTTGTCAACAAAGGTCCATCTGGTCAAAGCTATGGTTTTTCCAGTAGTCATGTATGGATATGAGAGTTGGACCATAAAGACAGCTGAGCGCCAAAGAACTGATGCTTTTGAACTGTTGTGTTGGAGAAGATTCTTGAGAGACCCTTGGACATCAAGGAGATCCAACCAGTCCATCCTAAAGGAGATCAGTCCTGAATATTCATTGGAAGAACTGATGCTGAAGCTGAAGCCCCAATACTTTGGCCACCTGATGCAAAGAGCTGACTCACTGGAGAAAACCCTAATGCTGAGAAAGACTGAGGGCAGGAGGAGAAGGGAACAACAGAGGATGAGATGGTTGGATGGCATCACTGACCCAATGGGCGTGAATTAGAGCAAGCTCCGGGAGTTGGTGATGAACAGGGAAGCCTGGTATGCTGCAGTCTATGGGGTCACAAACTGAACTGAACTGGACTGAAGATTCTGAGATAGGCTGAATATTGGCCCCCCAAAATATCCAGGGTCTAATCCTAGGAATTTGTAAATGTTCCCATATAAGCCAAAAAAGACTTTGCAAATGTGATTTAGAATCTTCAAGTGGGAAGATTGCCCAGGATACTCAGGTGGGCCCTAAATAAAATCACAAATATCCCTGTAAGATGGAGGCAAGTACAGCAGAAACCAGCACAACATTAGCTTTCCTCCAATTAAAAAATAAATGTAAAAAAGGAAAAGGAAAAAAATTGGAGGCTAGGGAGATTTGACTGTAGACACAGACAGTAATGTGATAATTGAAAGAAGACACTGCAGCTAAAGAAGGAGGAAGGGGCGACAAGCCAAGGAACATAAGGATTGCAGTTCTAAGAACTGAAAAAGGCAAGGAAATGAGTTCTCCCCTAGTGCCTCTGAAGGAATATGGTTTTGGTTTCAACCTCATAATACAACTTGGACCTAAATTTCTGATGTTTTAAGCCACCAAGTTTGTGGCAATTTATTACAATAATCATTGGAAATGGACATAAGGAAAGGAAAGTGAAGTTGCTCGGTCATGTCTGACTCTTTGCAACCCCGTGGACTATAGCCTACCAGGCTCCTCTGACCATGGGATTTTCCAGGCAAGAGTACTAGCTGCTAAGTCACATCAGTTGTATCCGGCTCTGTGCGACCCCATAGACGGCAGCCCATCAGGCTCCCCTGTCCCTGGGATTCTCCAGGCAAGAACACTGGAGTGGGTTGCCATCTCCTTCTCCAATGCATGAAAGTGAAAAGTGAAAGTGAAGTCACTCAGTCGTGTCTGACCCTCAGCAACCCCATGGACTGCAGCCTTCCAAGCTCCTCCTTCCATGGGATTTTCCAGGCAAGAGTACTGGAGTGGGTTGCAATTTCCTTCTCCAGGGGATCTTCATAACCCAGGGATCAAGCTGGGTCTCTGGCATTGCAGGTAGACGCTTTACCTTCTAAAGCACCAGGAAAACCTGGAAATGGAAATAGATAAATTTTTTCTTTACATTTTAACATCTTTGAGATTGGGATACATCTAACAATCATGTCATCTGAGAACTGTGACCTAGTTGGCATAGCTCAGTAGTGTAAGTACATTCACACTGTTGTGCAACTCATCTCTAGCACCCTTTTTAACCTGCAGAACTAAAACTGTCTGTCTATTAAACAACCATTCCTCATTGCCTCCCTCCTAGCCTTGGGCTACTACCCTTCTACTTTCTGTCTATGAATTGGACCACTCTAGGTACCTCATGTTAGTGGAATCACAGTGTTTGTCTTTTTGTGATTGACTTATTTCCCTGCTGGCTCAAACGGTAAAGAATCTGCCTGCAATGAAGGAGACCCAGGTTCAATCCCTGGGTCAGGGAGATGCCCTGGAGAAGGAAATGGCTACCCACTCCAGTATTCTTACCTGGAGAATTCCATGGACAGAGGAGCCTGGCAGGCTGCAGTCCATAGGATCACAGAGTCAGACACAACTGAGTGACTAACCTTCACTTTTATTTCGCTTAGCCAATAATGGTGATGATATCTTCAAAGTTTATCCATGTCGTAGCATGTGCAAAAATGTCCTTCCTTTTAAAACCTGAATAATGTTGCATTGTATGTATACCACACTTTGTATGTAATGTATATACCACATTTTGTTCATCCATTCATCTGTCTGTGGACACTTGGGTTGCTTCTCCCTTGACATTTTGTCATGCTTGGAATAAACCTGGAGTTCCTATACAGCTCGCATGGCCTTATATGATCTGATCTCTAGCCATCACTTTGGCTTCTTTGCATAATAAGCTCCTCTTCACTGCTCCGCAGCCACACAGTCCCGCATCATAAGGGGGCTTTCTTCTCTCTCTGCAGGACTCCAGGACTTCTCTCTGAGTGGTCTTCTTGGCTTCTCTCTCACTTCCTCACTCAGGGCCACCCTCACACATCCCTGCTGGGAGCACTTCGCTGACCACCAAGTCTAACACACACGGCTTCTACCTCCCCTGCCTGTGCACTGTGCTGATCTATGTCCCTCCATAACATTTACTGCCTGACATTATTTGAGTTTTTACGAATTGATTATCTGTTTCCCAACCAGAAAAAAAACTCCAAGAAGGCAGGGATTTTGTCTCTAACCATTGAGTCCTGAGTGTCTGAAATAGGAAATAGCATGCAGTGGAAATTCAATAAATGTCCTGGAATATTGAATAAAGTACAAGCGATCAAATTCAGCAATTAACCTTTGGAATATCTTAATTTTTTTTAACTAAAAGACTTTAGTTCTTAGAGCATTTTTAGGTTTACAGAAAAATTGCATAGAAAGTACAAAGCCCCCAATTATTCCCTTTCTTCCCTCCAGTTTCCCCTATTATTAACCCTTTTCATTGATTTGGTATATTTGTTATAATTGACGGACCAATATTAACACATTATTATTAACTAAAGTCTGTACCTTGGGTTCAATTTTTGTGTTGTACATTTCTGTGATTTTACAAGTATGTAATGCCATGTATCCACATGAAATTATCATACATAATAGTTTCACTGCCTAAAAATTCCCTAAACTCCACTTGTTCATCCCTCTCTCCTTCCCAGCCCCTGGCAGCTACTGGAGTATTTTAATTTAATGTGACTACATGACTAGACTCTAGGACCGACAGAAGAAAACCCATGCTTGAGTTTTCCATTGCTCCTGACATCCTGCCTTCATGTTTAATGTTCTAGCTTTTCAAAGCTATTAAGGAACCTGAGTACACTTCTGGGTTAAAAAAAGAAAAGAAAAAAAGTCGCCTAATAATGTTCCACCTTGTACTCCTTTCCGAATGATTGCTCGGTTCCTAATTATCACCCAGCTGTGGCCTCTGAGGCTGCCGCCTGAAAGCTGTGATTAATATGGGGGCTCACTGGGAAAGAGTTTCTCACATGGACTCATTTCCTCTTTCTAGGATTCTCCCCACACCCACTTTTCCCCCTTCTTGTCTTCATTTTCTAACAGCTCTGAGTTACTGCAATTTCTAAATTTGTTTTTGTGTAATGCCACTTTAATTAAGAAATGGCCACAAGCAAATTGATTTTTCCCATCAGTCACAGGGGAAAAGCTGTGCCTAAAAGCTTCCGAACAGCAGAGGCTCCGACACTGGGGGTCGGGTGGGGAATATGGAGCGCTACCAGGGGGCTGGGAGCCTTCCTGTGGGGATGGCAGGTGACTTCTTTCCTGGTAAGAAGAGGATCTATATCGTATATAATCCCTGATTATCTGTGAAGGCGGCTGAAAAGTGATAAGGGGAAGTGAAGCTTTGTGGCCTCAGTTTGGCTCCTGGGGGATTCCTCTTTCTTTTACTCATATGACCACTGGCATTGGATCACTTATTCCCTTAGCCTTTAATTCTGCCTCCTTGGAGAATCTCATCAGTTACAAAATCACAGCTATTGCTAAATGCAGAGAAGTCAGCTCTAGGGAAGAAAATGTATTCGAGGTGTATACAATGTATGCAATATGTTCATTGTAGAGTTCATCAGTTCAGTTCAGTTCAGTCGCTCAGTCGTGTCCGACTCTTTGCGACCCCATGAATCGCAGCACGCCAGGCCTCCCTGTCCATCACCAACTCCCGGAGTTTGTTCAAACTCATGTCCATCGAGTTAATAAGAATGGTCTATTTCACCAACATCTTGTTATTTCCCAGGCACACAGTTCTTTCTCTCACATGTTTTCCATGTGTTCATCCCCACATCAGTGTTACCTTTTCTTTCTCTCTCCCTCCTTACCCTCTGAGATGACCTCTCTGTGGCCCCCGGGGTGAGTCAATCACTCCTTGCTCGATCTTCCCATAGTTCTTTATACATAATTTTAATATAACACTCTTTACTTCTCTACTAAGTGACCAGTTGTTTCTTGAAGGCAAGAAGTTCATCTAGAGAACCGTAATTTATGGCTAGGTGCTCAAGAAACTGTGGACTGAAAGCCTGAACTCAGGTCTTTTCACCGTGGTGTGGCAGGAATCCTGGCTGAAGTGTGAGCTGTGGACCCAGTGGCCAGCATGCCTGGAGGGCTGATGGAATGAGCCCATGACAAGCTGTTTCTGTGAAGACTGAGACTCTCTGGAGAAAAAATTAGTACTATAAGACTGGTTCTCGGAAAGACTAATCTCTCCTGCCTCCGGGCCTCTACACATGCTTTGCACATGTTTTGCCTGAAACTCTCTATCCATGTATTTACTGAACTAACTTCACTTATATTTCAGAGCTGAGTTTAAATATCACTTCACCAGGAAGCCTTCACTGGAGCCCCTCAGATTGCCGGCTCCTTCTGTTCCTCCCTCCCTAAACCCTCTGATTTTCTACATCAATACCTACGTCATGTTAGTTAGTTGTTCAGTATCTGTTCTACTTGCTTGTAAATTTCACAAGGCCAAGACCACCTCTGTTTTGCTTATGGCTCTACTCCCAGAATCCAGCCCAGTTCCAAAGCACAACAGAGATTCCAAAATATTGTTAAATAAACAGATGTGTGTGTCTGTGTGTGTCTGTGTGTGTGTAATCCTTAAAGGGTTGTTTTTTCTCTCCCTTTGGTTCTCAATGTAAATGTCATTTCCTGAATGAGGCCGCATCCTGGCAGTCCCATCAACTCTTATTCCTCATCACAGCACCATGACTATTTCCTTCTCAGCACTTCATGTCGGTAATTGTCCATCTATTAGCTTGTTTGCTTGTTGGCTGTCAGTCTACGCACAGGATGTAAACTCCATGATGCTTACTTGGCCGTAACTATACACCACGAGCCTACTTTGGGGCTCAGTAAATAATAGGTTTTCAATGAACACTGTGGACTGAAAGAATGGACAGTGGTTGAAGAAAGCTCATGTTCACTTCACGCCACTTCATGGCAAACAGATGGGCAAACAGTGGAACCAGCGACAGACCTTATTTTCTTGGGCTCCAAAATCACTGCAGATGGTGACTGTAACCATGAAACTAAAAGACTTGCTCCTTGGAAGAAAAACTATGACCAACCTAGACAGCATACTAAAAAGCACAGACATCACTTTGCTGACATAGGTCCATCTGGTCAAAGCTATGGTTTTTCCAGTAGTCATGTACGGATGTGAGAGTTGGACTATAAAGAAAGCTGAGAGCCTAAGAAATGATGTGCTTTAACTATGGTGTTGGATAAGACTCTTGAGAGTCCCTTGGACTGCAAGGAGATCCAGCCAGTCCATCCTAAAGGAGATCAGTCCTGGGTGTTCATTGGAAGGACTGATGTTGAAGCTCCAATACTTTGGTCACCTGAGGCAGAGAGCTGACGCATTGGAAAAGACCCTGATGCTAGGGAAGATTGAGGACAGGAGGAGAAGGGGAGGACAGAGAATGATATGGTTGGATGGCATCACCAACTCGATGGACATGAGTTTGGGCAAGCTCAAACAGGAGTTGGTGAAGGACAGGGAAGCCTGGTATGCTGCAGTCCATGGGGTTGCAAAGAGTCAGACACGACTGAG
The DNA here is from genome assembly GCF_000754665.1 of Bison bison bison. Classification (NCBI taxonomy): domain Eukaryota; kingdom Metazoa; phylum Chordata; class Mammalia; order Artiodactyla; family Bovidae; genus Bison; species Bison bison. Next base: position 2,355,626 of record NW_011494917.1, on the reverse strand, counting down.
CAACTGAACTGAACTGAACAAAGCTCAAGGGCAATGAGGTGGAGACAGAGCTGCTTTGAGGACAGTACAGGGTCTGTCATGACTGACAGCTGTGACCCAGATATTCATTCCTTTTACCTTGGTCACCGTCAGCCTCACTTTGGACATCTGGAACAGTCAGCCTCTCTGGTGGGCATTGAAGGCCAACCTCTTCCCTCAGGCAAAGAAGATACAGCACATGGAAGTCTGGGCACACTGGGGTCTCATAAGGGCCAAGAAGGTTAGTTGTTTGAACCCTTGGGATGCACCAAATGGGAAGAATTTGAGCCTTCTCTAAGACCCTCACTGGACGAATTTGAGGGGGTTGAAGACTCTACCGAGAGTGTATGAGGGTAGAGCTAGAAAAATGCCATTTTGTGAGGGTTGTGGCCAAGGACATGCAGATTTGAATTGCCTAAGTCTTTTAAGCCTTGTCTCTCAATTGGTAACTTATGTGGGTTTTGATTTTTATCTTTAAGACATTTAGAGTAGGCTGTATTAATAACCACTTAACATCAATAGTGATGGAAGATGGACTCAGGGAGTTAAACAAAGCCACAGTCCCACTGGTGGTAGTGGTTACAATTTTATGAAGTCACATTGGAAGTACATTAAAAAGCAGACACAAAAGATCTGTGAGCCATGTTCCAGCTGTTGTAGAAAACCCTTCAGGTATTTATGTCAATGAGTACATTAACAGTCTTAATAAGTCACAGGTGGCTGCCTTTTATTTTTTTTTTAAAGCCTTCTTACAAGGCAATCCAGTTTAAGTATACATTTGGGCCAAATTCTCATCCTTTATGGCTCTATGGGGACATGAATTCATTAGTGAAAAGGCATAGAGTTCTTTAAAAGGAACAATTGTCTACCAGTTAGTGAGTTGGCCTAAAATCTTAGAAGCTCCATATCCTCTTTCTACTCTGTTCATTCTCAAATTATTTCCTTCAGTGGGGACTCTGGTTTTTCTCAGGGCTGATGTTTCTTCTTGTCATCCCCAAAGTGAGTTCTGGGTAAGGAAAATGAGATCACAGGAAAGCGACATGAATTAGTCTTGCCCAACATCCAGCCTCTCCAGGCTTCTCCCTCCATAGCTGAGGTTACTTATGTCCAGTTTCAGGCTCTACCTTCTGAGGTTTAAACAGCAACAAGAAGTTCCAGAACACACCCTGAGCCTCTGCACAAAGTTACGTGTTTCCCAGTCCAGCTCTGCCCTTGTACATAGGTCCTTCTATCTTACCCTAAGAGCTAGTCTCTACCTCAGGTGCCAGTTCTGAGAATTTGGTTTCTCCCTTGTCCCTAGTGTCTGAGTTCCTGCATTGGAAATCTTATGCTTTCTATATTAAAACGTTTTTTTCTTCTTTTAAAATGTTTTTGTTGCAGTAGACATGACATATAATCTGTCATTTTAACCATTTTTAAATGCACAGTATCTTCATATTGTGCATTCATTCACATTGTCGAGCAACCATCACCACATCTACCTTCAGAACTTTTTAATCATTCCAAACTGAATTTCTATACCCATGAAACACCAGCTCCCCATTTCCCCTTCTCCACCACCCCAGGCAGCCTGTGTTCTACTTGCTGGCCATTGTCTCTTGCACCATGCCCTGCCTTACTCTTGCCTGCCCACCTCTTTGTTCCCAAGCCACAAGGGTGAGTCAGAGACTAGAGTCTTGTTTTTGAACTTTGACATGGAAGGTGAAGCCCTGCTACTTGCTAAGAGATTCTTTATATTTTCTGCCTGCCTGGACTTCTCAGTATCCATCCCTTCATACTGCAATCTTCACAGAGTTCCTCTGCCTGTCTCTCATAACGCCCCTGCTCTTCTGCTTTGAGCTCCTCCTCTACAAGACAATCTTCCTACTTCAAATGCCCCTGCCCGTACCTATGGCTTATTTCCATATGCTCTGAGACAGCATTCCCTCTGTTAGGTTAACTTCTCAGCACTTGTAGGTGGACCCTTCTCCCTGCCTTCTCATTCTAAGTTTTTAGCCCTCCAAGGTTGTTCTTCCCCAGCTTACCTGGCAGCCTCTGAAGGCAAGAGAACATTGCCATTCAGTGCCTGGTCACATGGAGGCAAAAACCAGTGGCTCTACAGCCTTTAGAAGTATAAGACTCTCTCTGTCTTCCTAGGAGCATGTAGGCTCAAATTCAGAAGTAGAAGCCAGAAGTGATGAGAACTGCCAAAGCATTTGGCAACACAGATGAGTTTTAATGGACTGGGGTGAACCAATACAAAATTTCATTTGATACATAGATTTAAAAGACTGACTTCAAAAGTCATCAGTTCCGTTTCCCAAGGCCCTCCACACTGCCATGTGATATGTGAGTCTCTTCCACAATAACCCCAACAAAGATAGGAACTATTAATAAACACATCTCATAATGCCTTGTACCTTAATAGGTTAGATTGTTAAAACCCAAGATCCCTTCCTAAAGAAAAGCTTGTTTTTCTAATGTACAGTATTATTTTTCTCCCCTGTTAAAGTCTGATTTGAAGAATTCATTTCTATGCCATTTTAATAGTATTTTTAAGGGTCAGTGAAATATTACTGTGAAACTGAAGATGATGACCCAATTCCTCATCTCCTTCAATAGAAGTGGCACATATTAAGACTTATCTCCCCGAAAAGAGAGATGAAGTAGAATTACATGTTCATAATAACTGTGAATTCTCAAGTACTTCATTTTTCAGTGAACTTTTAAAAATAGTACAGAGAACCTATTTGAAATGGCCTTTGGGTCATCTCTAACAGTCTAATGCTCTTTGTCATGTATCACTCTTGGTCAGGACCAAGGCAAAACAGGGACAGAGACCAGTGTCTCAGTATCAGGCAAGTGAGTGAGAAATTCAAAGCTGAATTTTCTGCTGTAAGATAAATAAGATCTGAGGATCTAATGTAAAAGACGTGACTATAGTTGATAACACTACACTGCATAATTGACATTTGCTAAAAGAGTAGAACTTAAATGTTATCACCAAAAAAAAAATAGGAACAAAATTTTAAAAAGAAAGCTAAATTATGGTATGAAGCAAGATCAAGTAAGGTATAGAGGGACTGCTTACCAGCTGAGCAGGAATAATGAGATCCAAAGATCAGATCAGACTCGTACAAGCAGCAGAGACAATGAGAGCCTTTGGGGAACAGGTTGAAAGAAGAAACTAAATGACTGAATTGAGACCGTGATAGGCAGAAAAAAATTTGAGGTTTGTACCCATGCCCACTTAGAAGGCCAAAGACCACCTGTGGTGTTCTCACTCAACAGATGACACTTTGTTCTAAATGCCTGGTATTTTCTAACATGTGCCAAAGGACAGAACAAAGGCTTTTCTCAAAACACATTTTAGTTGTAGAAAGGGTATTAGGTGTTAATTCCAATTCCACTACCATTTAGATGTATGGTGGTTTTGTCGCTAAGTGCATCTGACTCTTGCAACTCCATGGATTGTAGCCACCAGGCTCATCTGTTTGTGGGAGTTCCCAGGCAAGAATACTGGAGTGGGTTGTCATTTCCTTCTCCAGGGGATCTTCCCGACCCAGGGACTGAACCCTCATCTGCATTGCAGAAGGATTCTTTACCAACTGAGCCACCAGGGAAGCCCACTGTTTAGATGTATAGTCTGTGCAAATTACTTACTGTCCCTGAATGTGTTTCTTCCTCTAAGTAATAACAAAACCCACTTCACAAAGTCCTTTTAGGCATCAAATGAATTAAGGAGCCTTTGAACATTGGACCGCATTCTACAGTTATTAAAGCTAGTTTCCTGAAAGAAACATCTTGCAGGCTCTACAAAGAAAAATCCAGCCATTTGTTCCTAGGAGATGTCAGCTGCATATAGAAAACAAAGTCGAGAGAGTTTGTATTTTCCTGTTTCAGTTCTGTTCACGGGTTCCATGTCATGTTTTCTCAGCTGTTAATAGTGGAAATTTCTGCCCAATAAGTAATAGTGATCATTCTAACTCAGCCTTTTCTGGCTGCCACTTTAGCACTGAAGCAGTACAGAGCCGCAGGGAACACATTTTTTCTGGAATTTATCTGTATGCTATCAGTTCAGTTTATCCCAGACTCTTCTATATATTTCTCCCTTGATCAGTCTTATACTATCACAGAAAAAAGAGTAAATTTTTTGTAACTAATCTTTATTTTTAGAACAATTTTAGGTTTACCAAACACTTGTGAAGGTGGTTCAGAGAGTTCTCATATACCCACACTCACTTTCCTCTGTTAACGTCTTATATTAGAGTGGTGTATTTGCTGCAATTGATAAGCCAGTGTTGAAACATTATTATGAACTAGAGGCCATCATTTAGTTTTCTTAGTTTTTACCTAATTTCCTTTTTTCTGTTACAGCATCTCATCTGGGACACCACATTACATTTAGTCATCATGGCTCCTGAAGTTTCTTCTTAGCTGTGGCAGTGTTTTAGACTTTCCTTGTTATAGATGACTTGACAGTTTTGAGGAGACTTTGTCTAGTATTTCATAGAATGACTCTTAGTTGGAATTGGTCTGATTTTTTAAAATTTGTTTTTAATTGAAGGGTAATTGCTTTACAGTATCGTGTTGGTTTCTACCAAACATCAAGATGAATCAGCCGTGGGTTTACCCATGTCCCCTCCCTGAACATCCCTCCACCACTCTCCCCATCCTACCCCTCTAGGTTGTTACCAAGCAGGAACTGATCTGATTTTTCTCTCATGGTTAGATTGGGATTATGGTTTGAGAGAGGAAGACCAAAGAGATTAAGTACCATTTTTCATTACATTGTATTAAGGATTGTATCAACATAACATCACTGTTGTCATTAACCTTGGTCACCTGGTTGAGGTCATGTCTATCAGGCTTCTGCACTGCAAAGTCACTTTGTAAGTCCCTGTTTCATATTGTACTCCTCTGAAAAAAGGCACCGTGTGTAGGCTATACAACCACACTAAAAGTGTGGGCGAGATATGCCCCATTTCTTGAGGACAGAGTATCTACATAAATTATTTGGAATTCTTCTGCATAGGAGACACTTACTTATACCCAGTAATTTATCCATTCAATTCTTTATATCAATATATGCTCACAGACATTTATTTTGCACTTTGAATTATAAGGCAATACTTCTTATCTGATTTTTTCCCCCAAATGGTTTCAGCACTGGACATTGGGAGCTCTTTTAGTTGACTCCTACATCCCTTATTGTGGGGTTTTGTTTGTTTTGCTCTCATTTTCATTTTTAGGACACTTCCTTACCTTCCGGACTATAAGATGCTCCAGGATCATCTTGTTGACCTAGCCTTAGAATTAGCCATTTCTCCAAGGAGTTCTAGTTCCTTTTATTGGGAATGGTATTAGAAACCAAGATTTGCATACAAGGTGTGCTTATTGCTACCGGGTGTTGGTGCTTCTGCAGCCTTTCAGCAGACAGAGCAAAGGAATCTATGCAAGTGTACTCATCTATGTATTTATACATATTTAAAATATTTTGTTATATAACTAACTGTATCTTTATTAAGCTAAACATGAGTTCATACTGATGTCACCAAACCTGATCCATTCATGGTTCATTGTGGCCTTCTCCCCTTGCTTGTCTGTTAACATCCGCTGTAATGGTGAGAAATCGCGCTCTCATTATCCATCATCCATTTACTTGCTTGGTCAACTCCAATATACGTGTAGTAGTTTCCGAATCGTTAGTCCACGTCCCTATTAGAAACAACTTTACTAGTCAAGAGTACAGTGCTTATGTGCAAATTCTTTCTCCTTTAAGTCTTACAGACTCCACTCATTCCCTAAATTACTAAGGTCAGCACCTCTCCTTTGCTCTTAGTGAGGTTGTTTGATACACTGTGACATAGTTAGAGTCTCTTGTCATAGTTTGCATTACTCCCTGTATCCCCTGACATCTTAAATGATTTCTTTAAAAGTTTACATAAACCGAGTTTCATTCTTCATGGTTTAAAGTTCACTGGGTTTGGACAAAATGCACAGTGGTGTGTGCCCACACTTTCAGTAACATACAGAATAGTTTTGCCACTTTAAAACATCCTCTGTGCTTCACTTATTCAATACTCCCCCACCACGACCTTGAACTCTTGGCAATCAGTGATTCTTTTCTGTTCAGTCGCTCAGTCACGTTCAACTCTTTGCGACCCCATGGACTGCAGCGTGCTTCCCTGTCCATCTTCCCTGTCCAGTGATTCTTTTACTATCTCTGTAACACTGACTTTTCACATGGTACATAGGTCTTTCAGCTTGGCTCCTTTTACATAGCTGTATGCAGTTAAGATGCATCCATGTCTTTTTGTGTCTTGACAACACGTTTCTATTATGACTGAATAGTATTTTATCATATGGCTATACTGTAGTTTGTTTAGACATTTGCCTCTTAAAGAATATCTTGGTTGCTTCTAGTTTTGATTTTTAAAAAAAAGATGTTATGAACATTCAGAAGCATTCATTTTTAGCACATTTTCATCAATGAAAAAATTCCCTTGAACTATTTTCAGATAATCCCTGATATCTCCCTAGCCCCAAGCTTTTTTGTCTTTTTTAGAAATTATTTAAAATGTAATCATTATAGCTTAATGCATTTGGCTTCTTTTGTTTCCCGTTACGTTTGTGAGGGCTTCCTCGGCGGCTCAGTGGTAATGAGTCTGCCTGCCAATGTGGGAGACATGGGTTCGCTCCCTGGGTCAGGAAGATCCCCTGGAGAAGGAACTGGCAACCTACTCCAGTATTCTTGCCTGGGAAATCCCATGGATGGAGCAGCCTGGTGGGCTGCAGTCAATTATGTCGCAAAATGTCGGACACAACTGAAGCGACTTAGCATATACGCGTGCATGCAATAAGTGTGTAGTTGTATCTTGAAGTTTTAATTTGCGTTCATTAATGACTGGTGGCATGGAACATATGTGTTTATTAATCATTTGTATGTCTTCTTTAGAGAAATGTCTATTCAAATCATTTCTCATTTTTAATGGTTGTTTGTCTTATTGAATTGTAAAAGTTACTTGTTTATATGAAAGTCCTTTATCAGATGTTTTGAAACTATTTCCCTCTGTCTTGTCTTTTCATTTTCTTAGTAGTATCTTGTGAAGATGTGCTTGTGATGTCACATCTAAGAAATATTTACTAATCTAAAATCACAAAGATTTTTCTCCTGTGTTCTCTTTGAATTTCAACTCTTCAATTTCTGTGATCAATTTAAAGTTATTATTATTTTTTTTGCCAATAGATATCCAATTATTTCAGGTCCACTTGTTGAAAAGACTATTTTTCTCCCTTTGAATTACCCTGGCACATTTGTTGAAAATAAATTGAACATATGTATGTGGTCTTATTTCTGGACTATTCTGAACCATTGATTTTTATGTTTGCCATTACCGACATCACACTGTCCCGCCTGCTATTGCTTTATGGAGAGCTTTGAAATCAGGTAGTGTTCTTTCAACTTTGTTCCTCTTTCTCAAAATTGTTCTGACTGTTCTATGTCCTTTGCTCTTACATATGGTTCCTAGGATCAACTAATTGAATATAATAAAAGACCCAGCCAGAATCTGGTAGAGATCATTTTTAATCTCTGGATCAATTTGTGGAAAGTTGACATCTTAATATCAAGTTACACAACCCATGAACATGACATATTTCTCATTCATTTAGGTCTTCTTTAATTTCTTTCAGCAATGTATTGTAATTTTCAATGTAGAGGTCTTATCTTTTTAAAGAAATAGAAATTATTCCTAAGTATTATGTTCTCTTTTATACTGTGGTGAGTGGAATTCTTTTATTAATTGTATTTTTAGGTTGTTGCTAGTATATAAGAATACGTTGCTGTCTGTGTGTTCATCTTCATGTTACCTTGGTAAACACTCACCATTAGTTCTAACAGCTTTTTCTTAGATTCCTTAGGATTTTTTTTTATACAAGATCATTTCATCTGTGAACAAAACATTTTACATCTCCCTTTCTAAACTGTATAACTTTAGGTTTTTCCTTGCTTTACTTCACTGAATAGAGTGCCCAATATACAATTAATGTGCCAGTCTAAGGGAGAGAAAATTTAGTCTTTCACTAAGTATGATATCAACTGTAGGGTTGTTGTGTTTTCTCATAGATGCTCTTTATTAAATTAAGGAAGTTCTCTTTTCCTCCTTGTTTGTTGGGAATTTTAAACACTAATGGGTATTGTGCTTTTTCTAGTTCTTTTTCCTATATTTATTGAGATGTTTATATGGTTTTTGCCCTTTTTCCTAATATTGTGTATTACACAATACATTGATTTTTTTAACTTAAAACTACTCTCGCAAATCCTGCTTTACATCATTTATAGTTCTTTTTTCTTACATCTGTGAATTTGATCTGCTAATGTTTTATAAATAAACTTTGTTATTATTCCATAGTTAAAACTAGTAAGTGACTGTTATTATTCCATAGTTTTATTTATTCACTTTTTTAATGATAACTGTCTTGCTTTGCCATCAAAGGAATGCTGGCCTCATTAAATAAGTGGATAAGTATTCCTTCCTTTATTTTCTGAGTGTGTGTAGAATTGGTGTTATTTCTTCCTTAGAAGAAATGACTTGATAGATTTTACCAGTAAAGTCATTTGGTCTCAGATTTTCTATATGGAAAGAGTTTTAATTGCTAATTCAATTTAATTACTTGATGTAGATCCATTCAGATTTATTATTTCTTTTAAAGTCAGTTTTAGTAATTTGTGTCTTTCTTGGAATTTGTCCATTTCATTTAAATTGTCTAGTTTGTTAAATAAAGCTATTCATAATATTCCCTTATAACTATTTTAATTTCTTCACAGTTTGTGTTAATGTATCTCTTTTGTTCCTATTTTGGCAATTTATGTCTACTTCCATCTTTCCTTGGTCAGGCTAAGTAAAGGTTTATCAATTTTGTTAATGTTTTCACAGAACCAAAATTTAGTGTAATTGAAATTGTTTTTCTGTTTTCTAATTTACTAATTTCCAACAACAGACTGGTTCCAAATAGGAAAAGGAGTACGTCAAGGCTGTATATTGTCACCCTGCTTATTTAACTTCTATACAGAGTACATTATGAGAAATGCTGGACTGGAAGAAACAAAAGTTGGAATCAAGATTGCCGGGAGAAATATCAATAACCTCAGATATGCAGATGACACCACCCTTATGGCAGAAAGTGAAGAGGAACTAAAAAGCCTCTTGATGAAGGTGAAAGAGGAGAGTGAAAAAGTTGGCTTAAAGCTCAACATTCAGAAAATGAAGATCATGGCTTCTGGTCCCATCACTTCATGGGAAATAGATGGGGAAACAGTGGAAACAGTGTCAGACTTTATTTCTGGGGGCTCCAAAATCACTACAGATGGTGACTGCTGCCATGAAATTAAAAGATGCTTTACCCCTTGAAAGGAAAGTTATGACCAAACTAGATAGCATATTGAAAAGCAGAGACATTACTTTGCCAACAAAGGTTCGTCTAGTCAAGGCTATGGTTTTTCCTGTGGTCATGTATGGATGTGAGAGTTGGACTGTGAAGAAGGCTGAGTGCCGAAGAATTGATGCTTTTGAACTGTGGTGTTGGAGAAGACTCTTGAGAGTCCCTTGGACTGCAAGGAGATCCAACCAGTCCATTCTGAAGGAGATCAGCCCTGGGATTTCTTTGGAAGGAATGATGCTAAAGCTGAAACTCCAGTACTTTGGCCACCTCATGCGAAGAGTTGACTCATTGGAAAAGACTCTGATGCTGGGAGGGATTGAGGGCTGGAGGAGAAGGGGACGCCAGAGGATGAGATGGCTAGATGGCATCGCTGACTTGATGGACGTGAGTCTGGGTGAACTCTGGGAGTTGGTGATGGACAGGGAGGCCTGGCGTGCTGCGATTCATGGGGTCGCAAAGAGTTGGACATGACTGAGCGACTGATTCAGCTTTTTATTATTTTCTCCTGCTCCCTTTGGGTTTGATTTACTTTTCTTTTCCAGCTTCTTATGATGGAAACTTAGATTAATGATTTTAGATCTTTCTTTTTAATTCTGTGTAAGTATTATCACTAATTTTCCTCTAAGCACTATTTTAGCCATAGTGTACAGATTTTGATATGATTTGTTGTCATTTTTAATTAGCTCACAATATTTTCTAACTTGTTTTGTGACTTATTTTTATAATTAAATTTATTTATTTTTAATTGAAGGATAATTGCTCTATAATATTGCGTTGGTTTCTGTCAAACACCAACATAAATCAGCCATATATACCTATGTCCCCTCTCTCTTGAACTTCCCACCCACCTGCCTCCCCATCCCACCCCTCTTGGTTGTTACAGAGCCCGGGGTTGAAGAGGTTTGAGTCCCTGAGTCACACAGCAAACTCACATTGGCTTTCTGTTTTACTTATGGTAATAATGTTTCCATGTTCTTTTCTCCATACATTCCCACTCTCTCCTTCCTCCCTGGCCCCATGTTCATAAGTATGACTTCTTTTTTGAGACATGAGCTCTTTAGAATTGTGCTGATTAATTTCCAAATTTTGAGTTCCCAGATTTTGTTTTGTGATTTAGTTTTTAATTTAGCTTCATTGTAGTCATAGAATTACTTAGTATAATTTTAATCCTATTAAATTTATTACTATTTGCTTTATGGAATTGTCATAATATCTATAATGGAAACTTCTCCACATCCACTTGAAAAGAATGTGCATTCTGCTGTCGGTGATGGAGTGCATTATATATGTCAACTAGGTCAATTTGGTTCACATTGTTCAAATCTTTCTTACTGATCTTTCTAATTCTGTCAGTTACTGAGAGAGGAGTATTTAAATCACCAACTGAAATTGTTGACTTGTGTATTGCTATGATCATTTTGTCAGTTTTTGTTCCATGCATTTTGGAGCAATCTCTGTTGTAAGGAGCATAATATACACTTAATGATTATTATATCTTCCTGTTATATGTTCTTGTTTCCTTTTATCATTACTAAATCCCCCCTTTTTTCTCTAAGAATACCCTTTGTCTTAAAGTCTATTTTGTCTGATGTTAGTGTAGCCACTCCAGCTTTCTTTTGGTTACTCTTTGCATAGTATATCTCTCTAAAATGTGTCCCTTGTAGCATAAACCTGCTCTAATTCACTTTTCATTTTCTCCATTGTTAGGTATCAGTGTTAAGCTCTGTTTTATAGATAGTTTCCTTCCAAACATTTAACTACTCCCTTAGAATAAGAAATTCACTTAGTTACCATTCTTCAAAAAAGAAATGCTTCAAGTTTTTTTTCATAGTCATATAGAGATTATTTTTATGCTTGGGAAATTACAAATTGATGAAAGTAAAAATTATTTTTAATGGAATTGCACTATATGCTTTAAACTTATAATTTAACATAATTCTCAAATCAATCCAGTGATGTAGGTATTTTTATTCTTCTTACACCTGAATAACCTAAGGATCATAGAGAGCAAATAACTAGTTCAAGCATACAAAACAAGTGCTGAATGAAGGACCCAGAATTTGGATCCAGTCCTGTTAGACTCAATATGGTACTGTAGAGTTTTTTCCAACCCCTTCTCTCTCTTTTCTTCCCACCATGCTCTCCTCACTCACATAATTTTTCCTTCTAACATTCCCCATGCAGTTCATAGCAAAATCTATCTCTTCTGTCAAAACTCAGAGACTATGATAAACTCATTCACAGTTGTCAGTAATTAATTGTGAGCTGCTTTATATAAAGATAGGGCCAAGTGTGAGAATTTTATCCTTTAAGAACATTATCTCTAATTTTATTGGTGGATGATCCATAAGAGAAACACAGATGAGGAATAAGGAGAGGGGAGTCATTTTCATTGTTGCTATTAATTGTGTGTGTGTGTGTGTATGTGTGTGTGGTATCCTATGTATTCTCAACTAGGTCTTCTGAAACTATCAAATCCTGTGTATCTAGGCTGAGGAACAATATCTCTTTGGGATATAAATTAACATTTATCACATATCACTTCACAAGAGTTTCTAGGAGGATAATCAAAACCGATGTTGAAATTACAGAAAGAATTGGCAAATAGATTGATGGCTGTAAAATCCTTATGTGAGTAACTGTAGAACAATATGGGGAAAGCAAAGAGAAATATAGTCCAAATGAGAATCACTGAAGAGATATAGATATAACCTCTCTATTCCATGCCAAAATAGCAATGACCTCTTCAGCATAAAATGTATCACTCAGCATTGATCCACATCAATAAATCCAAATCTTATGGTATCACCAAAAAATGTTCAAA
>NW_011494917.1:2335346-2343261 GCF_000754665.1 Bison bison bison | reverse complement strand
ATTTACCCTTTTGTATTCTGTGCCAAAAAAAAAAAAAAACACGGAAAAGGCTGAACTTTAAATTTTCGCAGATTAGAAGTGCTTGAGGAATTTTATAAATGTTATAAGTAATTTTAGATCCATACAGTGTTATTCCATCTTAATACTTTCCCAGAGCCTCCATCTTTTTTTTTTTAATCTTTCAAAGTGATATAATGATGATCTTTTAGAAATGTTTCTTTCTCCTAGAAAGAAGGCAGTCTGTCATGGAAACAGTAGCAAATATAAGATGTGTAGGCAATTACAATTTCCCACAGTAGTTAGAATTCTCAAGTTCTGTACTTATACTTTGTAATGGTGGGAGAACCTGGCAGAAGGCAGGATGAAGGGAGTGTTCACACAAAGAAGAATATCTAGAAAAGACTTCAGCACATTTCAAATCTCTGTATCTCATTGGGCTTATGCCTTATTGCTAAAGACAAAGAGTAAGATGTAGAATCAAAGAGGAGACTGCTAGTGGAAAGGTTAGCACTTCCCTGGGATTCTTATGTAAGGGATAATGTGGATGTGATAAGTTGCTCAGTGGTGTCCGACTCTTTTCGACCCTATGGACTGTAGACCATCAGGCTGCTCTCTGTTCATGGGATTCTCTAGGCGAGACTACTGGAGTGGGTTGCCATGGGATCCCTGGGATCCCATATCCAATCCAGGGATCAAACCTGCAGCTCCTGCAACTCTTGCATTGCAGGTGGATTCTTTACTGCTGAGCCACCAGGGAAGTCCAGGATATAATATATACATGTTCATATAGTGCATATGTACGTGCACACACCACATTGTTTTTTAACTGGAAAAGTCTAAGAGTGTTCAAAGTCCTAAAAGTTGGTCTTAGGTAACCGATAACAATGCCTATTCTTCTCCACTGGATACTAAAAAAATTTTATTTACTTAGGGACCGGGAAAGTCTTTTATCTCTTTCTCCCACCTGCCTTCATACCCACACCCTTTATGCACATGGCTCTTTGGTTGCTGGCTTTTCCGAGTGATTGACCTGGACGGGGGTGGCCAGGCAGGTCAGGAGCAGAGACAGGGCTGGTGTTAACTGTATAGCAGTTGGCTTCTCTCTTTCCCACTCTAGGGCCATGTTTTCTGGAATGTAAGATGTGTTGGCTTTTAATTCTGATTTCCCAAACCCAACTGGAAAATTTGAATGTAAATGTATCTCCCCTTTTTCTGGGTGTCTAGGGGGTTATCTGAGGGAGTCAGAAGTAGAATTGACTTACCAGAGACACTACACTCTCAATTCTTTACTTAATTCTCACGAGAATAATCAAATATTCAATATAAGGTGTTCTAGACCAGCATTTTACTTTTGCCGATGAGAAAACTGGTTGAGAGGTTGAGAGGTTTTTTCAGGTCTCACGGCAAATCTCCAACCATCTGGGACTTAAATTTGCTTCTCCGGCCTCTCAGGCCAACATTCTCCCTACTCTGCTATGCCACCTCCTTGATGGATGCTAGCAGAAGAACATTCTGATGAAAAGGACCTTAAATTTTTACAACAGCTGCTTAAATTTTTTTCTTTACCACCATGCAGTATTATGAGTTAGATTTTGTACTTAAATGTTACTCATATAAGTTATTTAGTATTAGTTACTTATTACTAATAATAAGTAACTAACTACTTATAGTTAGTTACTTATTACTGGTGGACTTGTATCTCGTTTTAGACATAAGAAAACTGAAGAGCTAGGTTGTAGCAACTCCCAAGGAGTCTGAAAAACACACCTGAGACAGCTTTTCACAGGGCAGGTGCTCAACACAGGCTTCCAAAACCAGAGGAGTGTGGCTCAATCAAGAGGCATGGCTGCCCATTCACGATGAGCCTAAGGGCACAGCATTCCTTCAACAGTCCAACCCCCCAAATAAATCAGGATCTAGCTTGCCAAAGGCATCCACAGGCGATGATGCTGAGACTGCCTGACACGAACACCACACTTTGATCACTCAATCGTATCCAAAAGCGTTTATTCAGCATCTGTGCGAGGCTCCCTGCTGGCCTTCACTTTGTGTCTGTGACGTTCACACTTCCCTGCTTCTCTCCCGTGGCTCTTCACCCTTGCCCAAAAACTCCCCAGTGCTCACTTGTCTCACTGCTGGTGTTACCCTTGTCACAGCAAGAGCAGGACCCCTTTTTGATTCCTTTCAAGATGCTACTCAAAGTCCAGGGCAGAACTGTGAGCATGGGTCCAGCCTTTATTCCACTGTAGAATCTATGCATCCCCCTGCTTTCACGGATTCTGTGTGAGAAGCACCCTAGACAGTAGTCAGAGCTTATCAGGGTGAATTTTCAGCATCTGTTTTCTTCTTTCAGAATGCAGAGTGAACACTTAGAAGGGTTTTTAGGAAAGCAATTTACAGCCAGGAATTGGAAGTGCTGAAGTGTTTTCGCAAGACCCGTGTCTCAGATTACAGGTTTATGATTTGTCTAAGAATAAATCATTTGTTTCAGAAAATAGACTTAGACTTTAGAAGGAAGAAAAATAAAGCCTTAGAATGATTTTCTTCAAGTATCCCCGTGACATTCTTTACATCAGGAAGAGAGAAGGGAATCTAGAGAAAAGGGGAATCCAACACTATTTTTCTTCAGATCATTTATGAGATTACATTTTCCTACCATATACACTATTTCCATTTTATGACTCACTCAGACAATTTACTATGTTTAAGATTACATTAATCTCTTTTTGTAATGCTTAGGTCAAATATACATTCCGTGTGTATCACTGGAAATTCTACCTCATATATTCAGCTCTTAGTGTGGATGTTGTTTTTGTGTCTTTGTTGCTATGGTGACTAGAAAAGGTTAAAGCCAAAGTCTCAGAAAACAGAGCGGATGTGCAAAAAAAAAAAGTATCATAAATATGTGTGTGCTTCTTAAAATATTCTTTGCAGATATGGATAAAAAAGAAAATCTCTGATCCACTGTCTTAAAATTAATTTTCCACTTCTAGCATGCAGCTTATTACCTGAAAAGAATATTCTCAAAACAATTTTTTTTACAACTCACCCCCTTTCTTTCTCAACTGTAACCTAATGGATGTTTATCTCAAAAGACAGATGGTGTAAATCATGAGAAATGCTGTCGGTGTTTGATATGGAGGAGAGTGAAGGGGAATGGCATTGTTTTCCGACTGAAGCACGCTGTCTTTTACAAATTCCCCCTTTTAAATCCATTTATACAGGAATAATAAAATATTTTCCCCAGTCTGTTTGAGAACTTGGTAAATAAACTTGGGCAACCCTTGACAGTGCCAAGATGTTAAACATTTACCGGCTGTAAGAATGCAGGCTCTTCTTTTTATTGGCTGATGGCCCTCGGGTCCCCAGCTAACCCCTTTTATTTCCTCATACATTTTAACTATCCAGTGAGATGGATTTTAAGGGTTTAGCTTCAAAAGTAACAGTAAATAGGAGTAGAAAATGTAATTCCTGTAAGACCTGGAGCCATTACAGTACTGGATAAATGAGCATTTCTCATATCCACTTGTCTTTCTTATTATATTTCCAAATACAAAGGGAGAGTGGATGAACCCATTGACTCATTCTCCTGTCCCCAGTAGCCATTTCATCAGGATACCACAAAGAGGATTAATATATCCTTTGGTCTGTCATCCCTGGCTTAATTTGTCATCTCCAACCTAAATTCTAAGATTCACCTAAGTTCTCTACAGCCTTTTCTTCATTTCCAGATATTTCCATCTGCTGCTGCTGCTGCTAAGTCGCTTCAGTCGTGTCCGACTCTGTGCGACCCCATAGACGGCAGCCCACCAGGCTCCCCCATCCCTGGGATTCTCCAGGCAAGACTAGGACATATAATAAAAATAAAATCATAGCAATACATATCACAGTTTATTTCCTGCCTTTGGTACATCTCGTATTTAATAGCTAAGAATCAAAATTATCTCACGCTCAGTTTCCTGGCCCTTCTTCTGCCATCTGGTGGAGAAATAGGGAAGCAGTGAAATTAAGGTGTCTTCACTGAATCTGTAAATGCATGTCAGCAAATGTTTATCGGGCTATTACTACTATGCATTCTTTTTATTCAAATAGTACTCTTCGAGGGAGGTACTTGATATCAGTAAGCTCAGTGCACTTCAAATAAGCCAGACTCTGTCCTTGGCCCTGGTGTGTGCTCAGTTGGTTCATCTGTGTCTGACTCTTTGTGACCCTATGGACTGTAATCTGCCAGACTGCTATGTCCATGGGATTTTCCTGGCAAGAATATTGGAGTGGGCTGCCATGGCCTCCTCCAGGGGATTGTCCTGACCCAGGAATCAAATCCCCATCTCCTGCATTGCAGGCAGATTTTTTTTTTTTTTTTGCTGAGCCACCAGGGAAGCCCTCCTTGGCCTCAGAAGGGCTATGAATTAAAATCTTCCCCACAGTTTAGTATTTTCCAGCAATCAGTTCAACACATATGACAAGGCAGAGACTCTTTAAGACACTGAGGTACCATTTAGCTCATTATAGTGGTAGTGTACTTTGTAATGATACTCTGACCCTTTGATACTCATGCTTTTCTGAGCATTTTCTAAAGAGAGAGAGAGAAAGAAAAAAAGAGGGTGAGAAACAGGGGACGGGGGTAGGTGGGGTGGAGAAACTCTCTTATGCCTTATGAAGCAAAAAATTAAGTTTGGCAACATTTTTCAGTAATCCATTTAAAAGTGCCTAAAAGAGAAAGAAAAATGAGAAAAAATAACATCTCTGTGAACTGTCTGCATTCTTACCCATTCCTAATTTACAAACTATGGAGAATAGAGATGTGATAGTAATCATACTGACACAGTCTCGAGGGAAGTGACAGCCTCCTCAAATTAGCATGACCAAAATGATGCCACAAGCCTGTTGAATTGGCCCATATATAGCCAAATATGAATTCCCTTCTTCCTGCCAAAACCCACAGAGAAGAGGTAGCCATAAATCATGCAGGAGATGCCATGGTTGTTACTAAATGTCCTGTGGATTTCAAGGAAATGTGGCTCTTTATGCTATGGGTTCTGGGGGAAGCCACTCAAGTCAGAAGGATCATTCCACTTTATGTTGAAAGAGGCTAAGGGCTTGGTCTGTTCCATATGCTCTTTGGTTTTGAAGGACACTGAAATCTAAGAAAGGTCCTTCATAGTATTCCAGAGTCATTACTATAGCATAGAGGAAAAAATAATGCTGATGTAACCAACATACTCAACTCAGATGGCCCTAGCAGGGGATGTGGGTGGAGCATAGTAATCTCCAACTCCTCTTTCCTACCTCCTCCATTCAGCATACTCTTGGACCAAACCTAGGATGAGCAGTCTGCCAGAAATTATCCTCCTGCTTAAACAGGGGATACAGGCATCCCTAGAGGTATACCTAGGACATGCCTACTTATAACTGTCAGTGGCTATAGTTTGAATATATATGGATATGGGATGGCTTTTCTAAACAAAATGAGAATTTATCTCATCCAAAAATATAAATATAAATACTTTAAAAATATACCATCTGGAGTTTTAGTAGCTGCTTCTCTCCCATAACTCCCATCCTGCAATGCATCCTGATCTGCTGCAGCAACCTGAAAAGTCAATGTAGATTCATGATTGCCTCCCAGAAATTCTGCTCCCACTGGAGTGTCTACAAGAGGGCTAATCAGACATGTTGCTCAGAAAGGGAGACTCTGGAACCTGTGGAAGAGGAGCTGACAGTTACTGAGAGCCAGTGCAGTTCCTTAACATCAAGTTATATCAGTCTAAACTCATCTTTCATTGAAATTGTTTCTATAGTGTAAGTGCAGTGTACCTTGTTGACAGCAAAATATCCCCGAAACCTTCCTTATGACAAAGATGAAGGAGAAAAATTAGCTGAATCTAAATACATTTGGATTAATACATATCGAGAGATAGATACCAAAAAAGGATGTTTCTGGAAGAAAGCTAAAATATTCTGTCCTTTTTTAACATTTTAATCAAAACTTGAAAACTATGAGGTATGTCTTTCAAGTTTGTCCAATAAACATTTACCTGAGTATGCTCTAAACATTCAACTGAGTATGCTCTAAACACCAGGCCTTATGCTAGGATTTGGGGAGATTGGACATGAGTGATGCAGAAAGCCTTACTTCTGGAAGGCTAAAGTCAGATTCATTGATTATGCTGTTAGTAGAAAGCTGGGGGAACTAAAAATTTAATGACATTGTCACAAGCAAAAAATCATGCTGACCTTCAATGGGCTTAATTTAGTATGGATATATGTGAAATTCTGAAGAATCAAAAAATATAATAACCTAGCAATGCCATTACAGAATGGGAAGACAGGGCTTAGCAGCTGCTTCATGAAAAAGACTTAATGGTTTGAGATGACTGACATAGGGTGACAATGTAGTGCAGCTCCCCCAGAGCCAGTACAATGTTGGGGCACATCATATAGATATAAAGATCTAGAAAAAGTTGGCAACTACCCACTTGCATTCTGTGATGGCTCTACAGATACCAGAGCATCCTGCACTGGCTACTGAATGTTAGTTGAGCCGTAGGCAAACAAGAGATCCATTGAGATGGTGATGAGCTAGAAACTAGAAACTGTTCCCCAGCAAATGTTTACTGAGTGCCTACTTTGTTTTTGTCACTGATTTTGGTGCTGGGAATAAATGGTGGGCAAAACACACAAAGTACCTGTTCACACAGAGGTGACTATTTAATGAAAACGGAAGATAAACAACCATATGATTATCTCAATAGATGCAGAGAAAGCCTTTGACAAAATTCAACATCCACTTATGATAAAAACTCTCCAGAAAGCAGGAATAGAAGGAACATACCTCAACATAATTAAAGCTATATATGACAAACCCACAGCAAACATTATCCTCAATGGTGAAAAATTAAAAGCATTTCCCCTAAAGTCAGGAATAAGACAAGGGTGCCCACTCTCACCACTACTATTCAACATAGTTTTGGCCACAGCAGTCAGAGCAGAAAAAGAAATAAAAGGAATCCAGATTGGAAAAGAGGAAGTAAAACTCTCACTGTTTGCAGATGACATGATCCTCTACATAGAAAACCCTAAAGACTCCACCAGAAAATTACTAGAGCTAATCAATGAATATAGTAAAGTGGCAGGATATAAAATCAACACACAGAAATCCCTTGCATTCCTATACACTAAAGATGAGAAAACAGAAAGAGAAATTAAGGGAACAATTCCATTCACTATTGCAATGAAAAGAATAAATGCTTAGGAATATATCTACCTAAAGAAACAAAAGACCTATATATAGAAAACTATAAAACACTGATGAAAGAAATCAAAGAGGACACAAATAGATGGAGAAATATACCATGTTCATGGATTGGAAGAATCAATATAGTGAAAATGAGTATACTACCCAAAGCAATCTATAGATTCAATGCAATCTCTATCAAGCTACCAATGTTATTTTTAACAGAACTAGAACAAATAATTTCACAATTTGTATGGAAATACAAAAATCCTCGACTAGCCAAAGCAATCTTGAGAAAGAAGAATGGAACTGGAGGAATCAACCTGCTGGACTTCAGGCTCTACTACAAAGCCACAGTCATCAGGACAGTATGGTACTGGCACAAAGACAGAAATATAGATCAATGGAACAAAACATAAAGCCCAGAGATAAATCTACACACCTATGGTCACCTTATCTTCGACAAAGGAGGCAAGAATACACAATGGAGAAAAGACAATCTCTTTAACAAGTGGTGCTGGGAAAACTGGTCAACCACTTGTAAAAGAATGAAAATAGAACACTTTCTAATACCATACACAAAATAAACTCAAAATGGATTAAAGATCTAAACATAAGACCAGAAACTATAAAACTCCTAGAGGAGAACATAGGCAAAACACTCTCCAACATAAATCA
>NW_011494917.1:2332339-2335246 GCF_000754665.1 Bison bison bison | reverse complement strand
GAAATAAAAGAAAAAATAAACAAATGGGACCTAATTAAAATTAAAAGCTTTTGCACAACAAAGGAAACTATAAGCAAGGTGAAAAGACAGCCTTCAGAATGGGAGAAAATAATAGCAAATTAAGCAACTGACAAAGAAATAATCTCAAAAATATACAAGCAACTTCTGCAGCTCAATTCCAGAAAAATACATGAACCAATCAAAAAATGGGCTAAAGAACTAAACAGACATTTCTCCAAAGAAGACATACATATGGCTAACAAACACATGAAAAGATGCTCAACATCACTCATTATTAGAGAAATGCAAATCAAAACCACAATGAGGTACCATTTCATGCCAGTCAGAATGGCTGCTATCCAAAAGTCTACAAGCAATAAATGCTGGAGAGGGTGTGGAGAAAAGGGAACCCTCTTACACTGTTGGTGGGAATGCAAACTAGTACAGTCACTAGGGAGAACAGTGTGGAGGTTCCTTAAAAAACTGGAAATAGAACTGCCATACAACCCAGCAATCCCACTGCTGGGCATACACACCGAGGAAACTAGAATTGAAAGAGACACGTGTACCCCAATGTTCATCGCAGCACTGTTTATAATAGCCAGGACATGGAAGCAACCTAGATGTCCATCAGCAGACGAATGGATAAGAAAGCTGTGGTACATATACACAATGGAATATTACTCAGCCATTGAAAAGAATACATTTGAATCAGTTCTAATGAGGTGGATGAAACTGGAGCCTATTATACAGAGATAAGTAAGCCAGAAAGAAAAACACCAATACAGTATACTAATGCATATATATGGAATTTAGAAAGATGGTAACGATAACCCTATATGTGAGACAACAAAAGAGACACAGATGTATAGAACAGTCTTTTGGACTCCGTGGGAGAAGGCAAGGGTGGGATGGTTTGGGGGAATGGCATTGAAACATGTATATTATCATATTTGAAATGAATTGCCAGTCCAGGTTCGATGCATGATACAGGGTGCTCGGGGCTCATGCACTGGGATGACCCAGAGGGATGGGATGGGGAGGGAGGTGGGAGGGGTGTTCAGGATGGGGAACACATGTACACTCATGGTGGATTCAAGTCAATGTATGGCAAAACCACACTACAATATTGTAAAGTAATTAGCCTCCAATTAAAATAAATATATATTGAAAACAAAGAAGATAAACAAATAGTTGATAACATTACATACTGATAAGTGTTTTTTGTTTAGTTGCTAAGTTGAATCTGACTCTTTGCAAGCCCATAGATAGACTGAAGCCTGCCAGGCTCCTCTGTCCATGGAATTCTCCAGGCAAGAATACTGGAGTGGGTTGCCATTTCCTTCTCTGGGGGATATTCCAGCACAGGGATTGAACCTGCATCTCCTACATAGGCAGGTGGATTCTTTCCCACTGCGACACCTGGGAAGCCCATACCAATAAGTACCATTTTAAAAACCACCCAAACCAAGTCCCATCAAATACATTGGAAGGGAACTAGAGACATGATGTTTACATTGGAAAGGGGGAGATAAAAGAAATATGCAGCTGCCTTTAAGTGAAAGTGAAAGTCGCTCAGTCATGTCCAACTCTTTGCAACCCCATGAACTATACCATGGAATTCTCCAGGCCAGAATATTGGAGTAGCCTTTTCCTTCTCCAGGGGATCTTCCCAACCCAGGGATCGAACCCAGGTCTCCCACATTGCAGGTAGATTCTTTACCAGCTGAGCCACAAGGGAAGCCTTATTACAATGTAAAGAGGATTTTCTGTAAAAGAGAGACTAAATATATTCTATCAAGTTTGAACTGAACAAAGAACCAGGGCCAGTGAGCATGAAGACAAAATCAGCTCAACATAAAGTTAAACTCCTATAAATCTGGTCACTCCAAAGGAGATAGCGCCTCTTGAAAGAAGAAATGCTCTTCATCAATGTACTCACCAAAGCAGAAACTTCACAACCCCTAGTTGTGCCGGAGTTGGAGGCTCATGGCTGGTGTGTCCAACATATGTGATCCTCCAGCACTTTGTAGGTGCCTCTGTTAGTACTTTTCACACACTTTACTTCTCTATTACCTGAAGTTTCATTAACATCACTGAAACCATTCTCTCTAGCCTCAACTCAGGGTCTCGCCGTTTTTACCAGATTATCTTATTCAGGAAAAGCTAACCCCAGTTTGCTCAAGCAAAAAGTAACTTTTTGATGCATGTTGTTTCAACACAGCTGAATCTAGGTCCTAGATCCTAGGGGGCTCAAAGAATGTCAATAAACCTCTGTTTTCCCACCTTTTAATGTATTTTCATCTAACTGGCTTGATGATCAAAGGGACCTCTGTATGTAGCAGGAGAGGGGGCTTCTAGATATCAAAGCCTGCATCCTTTCATCAGGAAGGAAGGGAAAACAAAATAAAGAAAAAGAATTCTACATCCAGAAGTCCGTGTGTGAAATTTCATGAGAGAAGCCTTCTGCTCTGTGCTGCTCAGATTAGGTGCCCATCCCCAAACCAATCATAATGAACCAGGACTAGGGTACCATAATGGGCTGGGTTTGGGTCCTATGTCCACTCCTATGAAGATGGGCCAAGGGTTGATAACCAGGCAGTTCTCTTCCAAAAAGCAGATGCTAGACAGAAAACAAATAAATGAAAAAAACATGTTAAATGTCTTCTGCTGCTGCTAAGTCGCTTCAGTCATGTCCGACTCTGTGTGACCCCATAGACGGCAGCCCACCAGGATCCCCTGTCCCTGGGATTCTCCAGGCAAGAACACTGGAGTGGGTTGCCATTTCCTTCTCCAATGCATGGAAGTGAAAAGTGAAAGTGAAGTCGCTCAGTCGTGTCCGACTCTTAGCGACCCATGGACTGCAGTCTACCAGGCTCCTCCGTCCATGGGATTTTCCAGGCAAGA
>NW_011494917.1:2332087-2332239 GCF_000754665.1 Bison bison bison | reverse complement strand
ATGGAATATTACTCAGCCATTGAAAAGAATACATTTGAATCAGTTCTAATGAGGTGGATGAAACTGGAGCCTATTATACAGAGATAAGTAAGCCAGAAAGAAAAACACCAATACAGTATACTAATGCATATATATGGAATTTAGAAAGATGG
>NW_011494917.1:2302050-2331987 GCF_000754665.1 Bison bison bison | reverse complement strand
TGCTGCTGCTAAGTCGCTTCAGTCATGTCCGACTCTGTGTGACCCCATAGACGGCAGCCCACCAGGATCCCCTGTCCCTGGGATTCTCCAGGCAAGAACACTGGAGTGGGTTGCCATTTCCTTCTCCAATGCATGGAAGTGAAAAGTGAAAGTGAAGTCGCTCAGTCGTGTCCGACTCTTAGCGACCCATGGACTGCAGTCTACCAGGCTCCTCCGTCCATGGGATTTTCCAGGCAAGAGTACTGGAGTGGGGTGCCATTGCCTTCTCCAAATGTCTTCTGTAGTCATATTATTTCAATAGCTTCCTAATTGCCCCATGTCCATGCTTTCCTTTGCTAGAAGAATAATCTTCCTAGATAGCAATTATAATTCTCTGCCTTCTTTCCTAGAAACCCTAAGTAGCTCCTATTTACCTGAAAAATAAAGCCAAAACTCATTAGAATCTGGACCCTGCCTACCTACCTGTCTTATTTCTCCCCTGGACTGCTCTCAAGGCCATAGCTCCAGCCATTCTGAATTACTTGCAGTTCTCCAAACATTCAAGATCATTCTATGCCTTGAGTCTTTACTCACATTGTCCCCTCTACCACCCTCTCCCAATCCCACTAATTTCCTTTCAAAAAGTCTCCCAAGCATCACTTTCTCTCCAAGCCAGTCCTGCTCTCCCTCAGGTAGCATTTATTTGCGTGGGCCTTGTGCATGCCTCTGTCTCTTTGCATGTGTGTGTGTTAGTTGCTCAGTCATGTCCAGCTCTTTGCAACCCCATGGACTGTAGCCTGCCAGGCTTCTCTGTCCATGGATTTCTCCAGGCAAAAATACTGGAGTAGGTAGCCATTCCCTTCTCCAGTGGATCTTACCAACCCAGGGATCGAACCTGGGTTTCCTGAATTGTAGGCAAATTCTTTATCATCTGAGCCACCAGGGAAGCCTGTATGTCTCTATCTTCCCTGTTTGCTTACATGCCATATCCCACTTGATAACCTGTAGGCTCCTTAGAGAAAATGTACTGAGCCTTTGACTCAAAAGCTAGAGCCTTTGAATGTGTGGATCAGAACAAACTATGGAAAATTCTTAAAGAGATGGGAATACCAGACCACCTTACCTGCCTCCTGAGAAATGTGTACGCAAGTCAAGAAGCAACAGTTAGAACCAGACATGGAACAACAGACTGGTCCCAAATTGGGAAAGGAGTATGCCAAGGCTATATATTGTCCCCTTGCTTATTTAACTTATATGCAGAGTACATCATGAAAAATTCCAGGCTAGATGAAACACAAGCTGGAACCAAGATTGCTGGGAGAAATATCAATAATCTCAGATATGGCAGAAAGCAAAGAACTAAAGAGCCTCTTGATGAAACTGAAAGAGAGAGTGATAAAGCTGGCTTAAAACTCAACATTCAAAAAACGAAGATCATCACTTCATGGCAAATAGATGGGGAAACAATAGAAACCATGACAAACTTTATTTTCTTGGGCTCCAAAGTCACTGCAGATGGTGACTGTAACCACGAAATTAAAAGACGCTTACTCCTTGAAAGAAAAGTTATGACCAACCTATACAGCATATTACAAAGCAGAGACATTACTTTACTGACAAAGGTCTATACAATCAAAGTAATGGCTTTTCCAGTAGTCATGTATGGATGTGAGAGTTGGACCATAAAGAAAGTTGAGTGTCAAGGAATTGATGCTTTTGAACCATGGTATTGGAGAAGATTCTTGAGAGTCTCTTGGACTGCAAGGAGATCAAACAAGTCAATCCTAAAAGAGATCAGTTGTGAATATTCATTGGAAGGACTGATGCTGAAGCTGAAACTCCAATACTTTGGTCACCTGATGTGAAGAACTGACTCACTGGAAAAGACCCTGATGCTGGGAAAGACTGAGGGCAGGAGGAGAAGGGGACAACGGAGGATGAGATGGTTGGATGGCATCACCAACTCATTGGAGATGGACATGAGGTTGAGTAAGCTTCAGGAGTTGATGATGGACAGGGAAGCCTGGCATGCTGCAGTCCATGGGGTCACAAAGAGTGAGACACGATTGAGTGACTGAACTAAACTGAACTGAACTGACTGAGCCTTATTCATCCTCATCTTCCTGGTAATTGCCTGGCAGATAATGGCACTAATAATACACTTTTAAGACAAAAAAAATGGGGGAAGGAAAAGAGGAATAAAAAAAAGGAGAAGGAAAAGGACAGTCTTCAAGGACTTGTTTTTTCCTCCCAAATGACAAATTTTGAAAATTATACTCAAAACATCCTGACTTTTTTTTTTTTGTCTAAATTGAGTAAAGAATCATAGTGAGAATTTCAGGCTCAGCCACTGCAGAAGGTAGATGCAGGGAACATGGGAAGAAGGGATGAAAGGTCTTCATCATGTCCTTCCTGGATGCGGACCAGAATGGACCAGCCAATGATCCCACCCATGCCACCCACCCAGCACAGGTGTGGAGGCGTCATCCTCCGCGATGTGCCCTGCCTGCCCCATTTCTGGCTCACTTCTGACTGGCCACTCATGTGGAGAAATGAGAGTGAACAGAAAATTAAAAAGATGACCTGATTCTCTGCCGAAAGCATTTCCAATCATAAGTCTGAGTGTATTTTAATTATACCTGGACACAGGAGCCCTCATCCAGACATAACTGAAGTCCCAAGTGGACTGTCACTGTGGCTGTAAAGATTTGTCTAATCTCGTGGTTATCTCAAGGGCCTGACATCACACTGATCATTAAGCAACAGTGTGGAGGCACAGCTGCACGTTACCATGGTAACCTCACTAGGCTCGCCTGCAGAGCTTGGTAACAAGAACATTTTATTATGGGTCATTAAGGGCAAAAGGCTTCATCTACATTATTTCCTGTAAAATCCTATTATTTCAGGTGTTGTACTCCATCTTCATCTATGCCGCTCTTGTGGTAGAAATTGTAAATGTGGGTTACTAGGTAGCGAAACAATTGCAAGCTTCTAGTAAACTATAAACCAGTGTTTTGTAGATGAGAAAAGCATTTTGCCATAGGGATGTGGGGTAAAGAGGCATCCAGTGTTTCTGAAAGCAGAGAATTCTTCCTCTGAAAAGAGAAAGGTTTTTCTTTTCATTGTTGGTTCCCTCTGGCCTGAGTCATGCTTTAGACTGTCACTGATACCAATTCTTGGGTCCTGTAATCTGCTAAACTTGCAAGCTCAGTCACTCAGTCAGGTTTGACTTTTTGCAACCTTATGGACTGTAGCCCACCAGGCTTCTTCTGTCCATGGGATTTTTCAGGGAAGAATACTGGAGTAGGTTGCCATTCTCCTTCTCCAGGGGATCTTCCCAACCCAGGGAGCAAACCTGTGTCTCCTGCATTGCGGGCAGATTCTTTACCACTAAGTCATGAGGAAAATGAATCTGATTCTGCTGGTTTTTTTTTTTCCTTTAAATTTTATTGTATTGTGGTAAAAACACATAATGTGAGATCCACCCTTTAACAGATGTTTAAGTGTACAGTATAGCATGATGACTACAGGTAAAATGTTGGACAGATATCTAGAACTTACTCCTCTTATTTAACTGAAACTTTAAGCCCCTTGATGAACAGCTCCTCATCTCCTTCTCTCCCTGACCCTAGTAGCCACCATTCATTCCTTTCTTTGATTCCATGAATTTGACCTAGCCAATCTCTTTCTCATAGCCCAGGCCCCTAGCCCCATCACAGGCTGACCTGGAGCTGATGGACAGTGATTGCCTCTGAGCTGTGATGGCATTAAGTCTACTTGGGGGAGGGAGCTTACAAGGTCATTCATTCACTCACTGTCCCATCTGCTGCCTATAATTAAGGATATCAATTCTACAAGGCAGAACCACAAATACCACAGCATATATTCTTCCTTCCAAATCCCTGTGACCCAGTGAGAGTACATTTAGGCTTTTCTGAATGTTCACTAGTCCTCTCATGAGCAAGACGACTCTGGAGTCTTGTATCCCATATGACGGCTGAGAACTAGAGATAAACAGCAAAGGATCTAATCATTACATTTATTTTCTGAATTAATTTAGAACAGCCAGGGGTATATAGAATGCTTCTCTGTTCTGAAAACCGCTTGCCTAAATGAGTGGAACAATGAGCATGTCATTGAATTAGTGCCTGATTTCACTGGCTTTTTCTACCATCCTCCAAGGATGGCAGTAATAGACTTCAGATGACCCAAGGCAGAGCAGGAGCCAGCAAATGGGTGATTGTTGATGCTTTGCTTTATAAGGAAGATGCTACAGATTTGCTGGATCATATTAAGAACAAAAAATTTAAAACCTGTTCCTTAATATTCACCGGAACTCTTAGAGCTAAAATAAGTTCTATTTCATGTGTGTGTCTCAAATTCCAATCTTTGAATTCTAGAATCAGAGTATCTCTGTTATGAACAGTGCAATTTCTTCTATTAGAATTGAGTGACACAAGGAAGAAGGCGGGTGAAGTAAGACAATATGATGGCTGTTCCAAGGTGTATATCCTGGTGTGATGAAGGAGACAGAGAGAGGAGTTTGGTGCAGACCTCATGTTGAGTTGTAAGCTAACACACAATCTTCAGCACACTTTCAAGCCCAGAAGATACTACTTGAGGGTTATGACAAAGAGATTATATTGCAAGTCGCTTTTCTTACCCCAGAAAAGGGGATTCGTCTAGATTGCATTTGGAAAATTATGCTGTACTACACATATTTGTACAATATCAGGTATGTAAACACATCTTATATATAGAACAGAGGTGAGTATATGTCTTAACTGGTGTTTTTAATACCAGCAGTTATTACTTACTTCTAAAAGAGTCACAGCTATTTGACACATCAAAGTCCCTCTAAAAAGATTTCAATTCAGAAAATGCCCTATTTGAGGAGGTGAATTTTCCTGTTCCCTAAATCAGTAAACATATAACTAGTTGGAGTTAAAAGGGGCAAAGCGCTGAGGACAAGGTTTCACAGAGAACTCCCAAAAACTGGATTAAGAGATTGGATTTAATCACAAATTATTGTCCCTTCTTCAGCTCTGATATATTTACATAAAATATATGTTTCAATATTATAAACAGAACTTATACAGATCAGTTTGAGGAGTGCACATATATTAGACAAGTAATGATAAAGACAAAAAGAGAGGAAAAAATTAAATGAAACTCAATTTTACAAAATGGAAAGGTTTTTCAAACTTAGTGGTGATCAGTTCAGTTCAGTCACTCAGTCGTGTCCAACTCTTTGCAACCCTGTGGACTGCAGCACACTGGGTTTCCCTGTCCATCACCAACTCCTGGAGCTTACTCAAATTCATGTCCATTGAGTCAGTGATGCCATCGAATCATCTCATCCTCTGCCATCGCTTTCTCCTCCCAACTTCAATCTTTCCCAGCATCAAGGTCTTTTCAAATGAGTCAGTTCTTCGCATCAAGTAGCCGAAGTATTGGAGTTTCAGCTTCAGCATCAGTCCTTCCAATGAACATTCAGGAGTGATTTTCTCTAGGATGGACTAGTTGAATCTCCTTGCAGTCTAAAGGACTCTCAAGAGTCTTCTCCAACACCACAGTTCAAAAGCATCAATTCTTCTGCACTCAGCTTTCTTTATAGTCCAACTCTCACATCTATACAGGACTACTGGAAAAACCATGGCTTTGACTAGATGGACCTTTGTTGGAAAAGTAATGTTTCTGCTTTTTAATATGCTGTCTAGGTTGGTCATAACTTTTCTTCCAAGGAGCAAGCATCTTTTAATTTCATGGCTGCAGTTACCATCTGCAGCGATTTTGGAACCCCCCAAAAAATAAAGTCTGTCACTGTTTCCACTGTTTCCCCATCTATTTGCCATGAAGTGATGGGACCACATGCCATGACCTTAGTTTTCTGAATGTTGAGTTTTAAGCCAACTTTTTCACTGTCCTCTTTCAACTTTCATCAAGAGGCTCTTTAGTTCTTCTTCACTTTCTGTCATTAGGGTGGTGTCATCTGCATATCTGAGGTTATTGATATTTCTCCCAGCAATCTTGATCCAGCTTGTGCTTCATCCAGCCCAGTGTTTCCCATGATGTACTCTGCATATAAGTTAAATAAGCAAGGTGACAATATAGAGCCTTGATGTACTCCTTTCCCTATTTGGGACTAGTCTGTTTTTCCAGGTCTAGTTCTTATGCTTTAGTTTTCTTATTATTTCTGAAGAAAATCATTATGACCCCCTTTTCAGGTTTGTGCTGTGCTGTGCTCAGTCGTGTCTGACTCTTTGCGACCCCATGGACTGCAGCCTTGCAGGCTCCTCTGTCTATGGAATTTACCAGGCAAGAATACTGGAGTGGGTTGCCATTTCCTGCTCCAGGATCTACTCCAACCCAGGGATCAAACCCGTGTCTCTTGTGTCCTTGTATTGGCAGATAGATTCTTTACCACTGAGCCACGTGGGGAGCCCCTTTTCAGGTCTGTCTGTAATTCCTAAAGAAATAATCACTTTATCCAGGTTTGAAAAGCTGTCATACTTGTTGTTTGACTCTGGATCTACCAAAAAAAAAAAAAGTGCTATTGAAAATGTAAGATATTGTTATTTTAATCTTTTGGCGTAGACAAAATAGCTTGAGTGATTTTCTATGTTTGGTTTTTTTAAAGGCATATCCATTTATGAGTGTAAATTTAAACTAACACCTGAACCTTGTTTGATGTTCCTTTTTGCACTTACTGCTACTTCAAAACTGATTCTATACCTCTTGCTAATATATTTGTCTAAATTATATGTGACTTCAATGTGAGACCTTCCATTCATTCTTTGATTGGATGAAATAGGCACAAGTGTCCACTTTTAAGACTTTTTTTTAGGCTAGTTGAGAATCAGCCACAGTCAGGCTCAAAGAGACTAAGTCATCGCTGTCTCCAGTGCTGGTTAACAAAGAGATCAATCATCAAAATTTTAAGATCTATTTTTTTCAGAGTAATATTTGCATTGTTCATATAGAATCTGTCTCAAGAGTTTCAGGGACTTCACAGACAGCATCTCATTGCAGCATCTTGATAGGATAATGGGAGGCTGACATCCTGGCTCTGGAGCACAGGGGGTGATGCTGAGCCATTGTAGTAAGCATTGTGTTTATATTGTTAGTGCATTAAGTCATATTCTTTTTTCTTTGTTTTTTTTCTTCTTTCTTTTCTTCGCGTGGTCTCTGGTTCGGTGTGTGGGCTTTCTCTAGTTTTGGTGAGCAAGGGCTATACTCTCTGTTGCAGTGCGCGGGCTTCTCATTGCAGCAGCTTCTCTTGCTGCGAAGCACGGGCTCTAGGGCACACAGGCTTCAGTGGTTGTGGCTCGCAGGCTTAGTTGCTCTAGCTGCTCCAGTGCATGTGGGATATTCTGGGACCAGGTATCAAACCCATGTCCTCTACATTGGCAGGCAGATTTTTAACCACTGGACCACCAGGGAAGTCCCAAGTCATATTTCAGTTTTAAGGACCTCAGGTGCATAGGACTGAGATGATCGTACTCACATTATTAGTAGCCATCTGAGAGGTCTTTGTTTCATTACTTTCATTTTCCATCTCCAATCCCATTCCCCTTCTTGCTCTACTGGAAAAGTATGTAAAAGTATAAGCTGTCCTTTCAGGTCCATTATATGGAAACACATGAATTTATGACTCAGCAATTTCACACCTGAAAATATACCTGAGAGAAAAGCTTGTACCTTCCCAAGGAACAATGCACTTGTCTGCTGATCACAGAGTTATTTGGGAGAAGCAAAGAGATGCAAGCCACTATGTTTATCACTAAGTGAGCACATAAATAAAGTAAGTCTTATACGCATATCAAGACATCATGTAACTAACAGTCAAAACTAATGAAGCAGATTCTCATTTAGTAACATGAAAGATGAATGAAACAGAATGAGGTCAGAGTACAATGTCATTTATGTAAACTTTTAACATTTTAAACATTTATGTTTATTTTAAACATAAAATAATACTAAGTATTTCTCAGATACAGATTTATCTCAATTTTAAGGGAAAAATTATGTAGTTGTTTAAGAATGAGAGGAAGAAGGAAAAGGAAAAAAATACAAGGGTAAGAGGAAAAATGAAATTCAACAAAGGGTCTATGGATCTAATTTATTAGACTTCCCTGGTGGCTCAGACGGTAAAGTGTCTGTCTATAATGCAGGAGACCTGATTTCAATCCCTGGGTCGGGAAGATTCCCTGGAGAAGGAAATGGCAACCCACTCCAGTACTCTTGCCTGGGGAATCCCATGGATGGAGGAGCTTCGTGCCGGCTACTGTCCATGGGGTTGTAAAGAGTTGGTTGGGCACGACTGAGCGACTTCACTTTCACTTTCGTGAGATTGTTAAGCTCTTTAAACTAATTATCTTAGTCAAACACAATGCTAAACTCTTTACACTAGTTATCTTAGTCAAAGTTATAACAACCTTAGGAGGTAGGCACTGTTATTTTTGTGAGGCTTAGAAAGTCAATCGTCTCAACCAATGGTTCACATCAAGAAAGTGGCAGATTCCATTTACAAATGAAGGAAGTCCAGCCCAAGAGTCATCAGGCAGTTATAAAATCACTCATATCTGAGAGCGGTGCTTTTGGTTAAGTCAAGCTCGTTCATTAGGAATCTTCCCGTAGTCAGTTTTCTCTGTTACAATTCTACTCTCAGTTTTCAACTGTTGGTTGTTTTTGTTTTCCCAGATTCCAAGAAGTGGATATGAAAGTAAAAGAAACAGTTATAACAGACTCTGATAGATATATTCTGCTTTGCACAGATAAATACACTTACATCTGATTTATACTTTAGTGTCTCACTGATTTGGTTAGCATGACTTGGTATGGGGGCTCAGCTTGGTGCTCTGTGATGACCTAGATGAGTGGGATGGAAGAAGGGGAAGGAGGGCCATGAAGGAGGAAATCTACGTATCTGATTCACTTTGTTGTACAGCAGAAACTAACACGACATTGTGAAGAAGTTATACTCAAATTAAAAAAATTTATAGATGCATTTTTAGAATTTATTTTCTTGATGTGAAAAGGAAAGGAAGTGATTCCACATCGTGGTGGCCCCTCTGCTATCATCACTTTACCTGAAGACCTGACTTGACCTACAGATTATTTCTCTTTCCACTCCAAAGGCTGTTCTCAGTCGGTTATTAAGTTTTTGAGAGTATGTGTTCTGTTTATTCATAATCCAAACTATTCTATAGTCGGTCTTTAAAATATTACAGAAACATGTTCCTTCATGAGAATGACCAGTTGAATGTCCTTTCTGGAAATTTTATGTGCTGCTTCCAGTTTGCTAGAGGTTAAATTTACCAATGATGAAATGTCTTTAAAAATTTCCGAAATCCAGACCACACACCCATGACTGAGTTGACCCTTTACTTTCTCTGTAATTGCTTACTGGAAAATGTCTCTTGAGAGCTCTAGCAGAGATGACACAAAAGCTACATCTGATCAATGAAAGAAAAAGGGGAAGATGAGCCGGGTTCCACCATTGGCATCACTGAATAATGTCATGCTTTAGATTTTCACTTTTGTGTTAAGTATGCAAAAGCAGAGACATTACTTTGCCAACAAAGGTTCATCTAGTCAAGGCTATGGTTTTTCCTGTGGTCATGTATGGATGTGAGAGTTGGACTGTGAAGAAAGCTGAGCACCGAAGAATTGATGCTTTTGAACTGTGGTGTTGAAGAAGACTCTTGAGAGTCCCTTGGACTGCAAGGAGATCCAACCAGTCCATTCTGAAGGAGATCAGCCCTGGGATTTCTTTGGAAGGAATGATGCTAAAGCTGAAACTCCAGTACTTTGGCCACCTCATGTGAAGAGTTGACTCATTGGAAAAGACTCTGATACTGGGAGGGATTGGGGGCAGAAGGAGAAGGGGATGACAGAGGATGAGATGGCTGGATGGCATCACTGACTCGATGGAGTCTGAGTGAACTCTGGGAGTTGGTGATGGACAGGGAGGCCTGGCGTGCTGCGATTCATGGGGTCACAAAGAGTTGGACATGACTGAGCGACTGATCTGATCTGATCTGATGCTCACTATGGACTTTCCCAGTGGCTCAGCGGTAAAGAATCTGCTGAAACACAGAAGACACAGGTTTGATCCCTGGGTCTGGAAGATCCCCTGAAGGAGGGCATGGCAATCCACCCCCATATTCTTGCCTGGAGAATCCCTTGGACAGAGGAGCCTGGTGGGCTACAGTCCATAGGGTCGGAAAGAGTCAGACATGACTGATGCCACTTAGCTTGCACACACAGACATGCTCACTACACAATGCAGAGAAAGAAGTAGAAAATTCAACTTGGAAGTTGCAATAAAAAGTATTGATAATCTCATATGAATCCTCAAAAGCTAGGAAAAAAAGAAATTTAGGGGATGGCATGGGAGGGGAAATATTTGTCTTAGATGAACTTTGAGATTTATAGTTCCAGAAATAGAAAAATAATTGAATAGTCATGAAGAAGGACATATTTAATACTTTCTATTTCTTGGAAATTACGAATACCCATTGTAACAATCCTTATATTTTCACCAAGGAGAATATAATTAAAGAATTTCACATGAACTTCATTTTTTTATGCCTTGAACCTCTTTTTTTCATCTAGATATGATGAAAGTTATGGACCGTCTTCTTTTGAAATGCACATACATGCATCATTTTGAATAAAATTCCAAGAATTTGTAAATTAAAAACCCCAGAACTTATATTAGAGAGGTCAAATTGATAGGATATGTAGCAACTCAATCTAAATTTTTCCTGTAGTATTTTCATAAAGTTTGCCAAGAAACATCTTGACATTTGCCATTTTTGCAGGTGTTCACATATATAGAATGAAAACCAATCATCCTACATCAGGCCAAGTCCAATCTTAACATAATTAGATTTTGTTTATTTTACTGGAGCTGCCCTTGAATTCTTCAAATTGTAGACATCATAATTGCAGATCCAGGAGCTAGTGTCAAAGGAGGTAAAAAATATCTAGTTACCAAGGAGAAGGCTGGTGATGCCCTGTGCTTGGGGAAGGGAAGTGATATTAACTGGGGCCTACCTCAAACTAATAGATGAGAACTGAGAACTTATCAAAGCTTATAGCTTTTTGAAAATAAATCTAGAAGAGTGCACCAGTGTATAGTTGACACTCAATTAAAATATTCTTGTCTAGCCCCCATGTTAGGTACATCATTAAGGTTTAATGCAGTCATGAGAGCAAATAGAAATGTTATTTCCCAGAAGCACTTATTCAAATCCAGAAGTGATATCAGTTTATGGTGTCTTGGGATGTTCTACAGAGAAGCATCTACCCACTAGAGAAAGCTTTAGACCCTAAAGCTGTACCTACTATTCACCTGAATGCTCATCTCTGTTCCAAACAGAGGATGCAATGGTGACATTAGATTCCGTTCATTTAGCTAAGACATGACTAATGAAGGCTGTCATTTTGTATATTCAGATTTTTTTAGTTGCTACCATGTGCATGCATGCATGCTAAGTCACTTAAGTCATGTTCAGCTCTGTGACCCTATGGACTGTAGCCCTCCAGGCTCCTCTGTCACGGGACTCTCCAGGCAAGAATACTGGTGTTGGTTGCCATTTCTTCCTCCAGAGGATCTTCCTGACCAAGGGACGGAGCCCAGGTCTCTTGCATTGCAGGCAAATTCATTACCATCTGAGCCATCAAGGAAGCCCACTTTAAAGTATAATTAACCATATGTCAAATGGTAAAATATGTGTTCACAGCTAGTTAAATCTATTACCTGTTTCATAACAAGCAGGGAGGAGAAGGCAATTGGAGAAGGAAATGGCAACCCACTCCAATATTCTTGCCTGGAGAATCCCAGGGACAGGGGAGCCTGGGGGGTTGCCATCTATGGGGTCGCACAGAGTCGAACACGACTGAAGTGACTTAGCAGCAGAAGCAGCAGCAGCAAGCAGGAGAATGAATAGTCTGTTGCAGTCTCCTCAGTAAGGAATAGAACTTCATATTCAAATGGCTTCCAAGGTCTTTCTGAGCCCATTTGTTGCTCTAGGCACTCTCAACACCAGGAGACCCCATATGGTGAGTTTCAGCAGAGAATGAGGGCCCGTAAGTCCCTAAGTACACTATATTGAATATTGTGCCCCCCTCCACCCCCCAAAAAATTTATGTCTTCCTGGAACCTCAGAATGTGACCTTACTTAGAAATAGGGTCTTTGCAGATATAACTCCTTAAGATTGGGGGCTTCCCTGGTGGCTCAGAGGTTGAAGCGTCTGCCTCCAATGCGGAAGACCTGTGTTTGATCCCTGGGTTGGGAAGATCCCCTGGAGAAGGAAATGGCAATCCACTCCAGTACTCTTGCCTGGAGAATCCCATGGACAGACGAGCCTGGTAGGCTACAGTCCACAGGGTCGCAAAGAGTCGGACATGACTGAGTGACTTCACTTCCCCTGGAGAAGGAAATGGCAACCCACTCCAGTACTCTTGCCTGGAGTACTGGATCCATAGTGGATAAGAGTGGGGGTTAAATCCAATGACTTTTGTCCTTATAAGAAGAAAGATAGAGATAGAGGGTAGATACAAGGCCTGGAGTGATGTACCTACAAGCTAAGGATTACTAGAAACCAAGAAGAGACGTGGAAAGCT
Organism: Bison bison bison; assembly: GCF_000754665.1. Classification (NCBI taxonomy): domain Eukaryota; kingdom Metazoa; phylum Chordata; class Mammalia; order Artiodactyla; family Bovidae; genus Bison; species Bison bison. The sequence continues at coordinate 2,319,371 of NW_011494917.1, read as the reverse complement.
CTTGTCTAGCACTTTCAGAGGAAGCATGGCCCTGCCAATATCTTAATTTTGAACTTCTGGCCTGCAGTACTTTGGGAGAATATAGTTCTGTTATTTAAACCACCCAGGTTGGGAGTCATTTGTTGCAGTAGCCCAAGGAATGAATACACTGAGAAACTGGTGAATGACCTTACGAAGAGGAGTGATCACAGTTAATATTGTTCGAACACTCATGTGTAGGACTTTAAACAGCTATACTGTGGGCAGTGGGTAAGAGGAATGACTGGGGAACTGGTGGCACAGTGATCAGAGATGGAATCAGCTCATTGCAAGTAAGAAAGTAACTGCTAAAGTAATGAGGAAAATCCAAGCTCAATGTGAGCCTTGGAATGCAGGGTTACAGCCGTAAATTAAGATTAGATTTTAGGAGAAAACTGGGAGGGAAGAAACTCAATAACCTGCCCAGCTTCACAGCTCTACCAGTGTTCATTGCTTTGGGAAATCCAGGCCCAGGACTTGCCCCAAACCAGGACCACTCTGGGGAGCATCATTTCACATTGGGAAGCACATGGGCTTGGGCGTCAGTGAGACATGTGTTCACATCTTGGCCCCATGAGCTTCTGGATGCTTAGCTGTTGTATTTTAACAAAAGGCAGTGAGCCATGGTGTCCTCATTTAAAATGGGAAGAAAAAATACCTACTTTATAAAGTGGTTGTGAAAGTTAACTGAGATCCCTTCATCTCAGTTCATATGCACAGCAGCCGGCATACAGAAGGTGCTCATCAAAAGTTAGTTTAGTCCTTTTCACTCCTGGCATCCAGGGAACTAAACAGTAATTATTCTTTTTCCCTCTTTCACACTTGTATCCCTAAGAAACTAGACGGGGTATGATTTCCAAAGAAATGAGGAGACTATGTTTGGTCATTTATGCTTATATGATAGTGAAATTAATACACTACTTCTCTACTTGATAGTCAAGCATAATTTTTTTAAACCCTCCATCTGTTTAATTAACACATCCGTCACATCACGTATATATCTTTCTTTTTTGTTTTTTGATGAGAACAAAGTTTTACTCTCTTAACAAATTTCGATGATAATACAGTGTTATCAACTATAGTCACCAAGTTTTACATTATGTAAGTTATTAAAGTATAAATAATTTTTCATTTTGCCACTAGTTTATAAGAGGCCTCCAGAAGGCATGGATTTAACTCAGAAGCAGACTTCAAATCCTGCTATGGTGAGAGACTATGAGCTGCTTTGAGCTCCTTTTCTAGAATTTAAGTGCTGGCTTGTGAGGCCAGAAATTATAAATGACTGCTCTTACACACAGCTTGGGTTGGGCCAAGACAGAGATGTTCTACAGTAGGACAGAAAAGGTTAATAGTTAAAACTTTTTTCTAGTTCTGCAAAATCATAAATTCTTTCAAAGCTAATATCTATTGACATAGACTTTTCTGGGCCCAAATTCTCAAGACCTTTAGCAAGTAACGATTTTCTAGTCTGGATTCAAATCCAGACTTAACGCCTTGAGTGTCTGCCAGGCCCGACTCACACAGTACCTCCCAGCATCTCCCCTGCACAAATCTCCTCCATTTCATCTGTCAAAAATCAGGGAAACTAGCCTGAAACCTTGTTTCTGAATTTTTGTCTGTTTAGTGTTTTGTTTTTTCCCAGAGAAAGTTACATTCATATCCTGCAGTAACTAAATCATGAAGGAACAATGAAGAACATTTGCTTTGCTGGATGGGATAAAATGACAATATTCAATATCTTATAATAGCCTATACTGGAAAAGAATATAAAAAAGAATATATATCTGTCTTTCAGACAGAAGGGGCTATGCTAAGCATAATAGAAAAGTTACATATTTTAAACTGAGACAGAAGTTAGTACCCTCTAGCAACAACTTTGGCCTTTGTGATTCTTAGGTTTAGCAAGAAAAGGACTTGACCTTTAGGACTTCACAGTGGGATGAAGGGGAAAAGTATGCCAGTTGAAGAAGCCTCGGCTGATTCTATCCCTGGTCAAACAGAAATCATCCTTCTTGGGAAAGAAGAGTGTGATTAGGCCTATTATTGGAGGGAAAATTAGGGTCTGTGGCAAATCTGGAATGATATATGCTTATGTTATATTTGTATGCAAAAATCAAGGCAATCAGTGAAAAATGATCAAGTCATAGCTCCTTGGTCGTTTGCCGATATCCCACAATTCCCACTGGAAAAGTGGCGACAATGAGAGTTTAATGACCTTCCTTTCATTCCACTCCTCACTTGCACTCCTCATTGTTATCTGGCTGTTCTTTCATCCCTCTTCACTCAGTACCAAAAGCAGTCACCCTTCACTGAGAAAACTCTGTTAGCTGCTGAGGGGCCTGTTGTGAAGATTTCAATATTGGATAAAATGGATTGTTGCCCAGTCCTGTGTCCTAGACGTTCAAATATATGAAGTCATATATAATGACCAAGTATTTTGAAAATTCCCCTGGTTTGCTTTGCAAAAGTAACCAGAGCCTTCTGAGGAATTGACTGGTGTGGTTGTTGCAGGAACTAAAATGACATTAATTTGGGAGTCTCCTGGGTAATTCCCTCCAGAGATATTCTCTGGCCATACCTACACACTTACTGCCCTAGACCCAGCCCTGGAAACTCACTGTGTAATGTTTTGCAAACGTAGAGAAACCATTAGACTAGAACCTGGGTTTTAGTTTGCATAACTACACTCCTACCAACCTTCCCTCAAAGCTGTAACTGGCTGAAGCTTACTTTCTGAGCTGAATTACAGTATCTTGTTTACAGTATCTTGGTCTTCTTTCTCATTCCTTACTGATCATAGCTCAGTGATGAAATGACAGAGAACTTGGGAAACATTAATAATGGAAAATATCAGTTGTGAAAATATTGACTTAAGTATCTTGAAATAGGGTTAATACATTGTTTCCTTCTATTCACATTTCCTCTGTGAAATGTCTTGCTGCTGCTTCTGCTGCTATGTCGCTTCAGTCGTGTCCGACTCTGTGCAACCCCATAGATGGCAGCCCACCAGGCTCCCCTGTCCCTGGGATTCTCCAGGCAAGATCACTGGAGTGGGTTGCCATTTCCTTCTCCAATGCATGAAAGTGAAAAGTGAAAGTGAAGTCGCTCAGTCATGTCCGTCATGACCCTCAGCGACCCCATGGACTGCAGCCTACCAGGCTCCTCTGTCCATGGGATTTTCCAGGCAAGAGTACTGGAGTGGGCTGCCATTGCCTTCTCTGGTGAAATGTCTTAGTCTGACATAAATCACATATTATAAACAAACATTTCTCAAACATTAGCATGCTGCACGTCTCAAAATCACCTGGAGAACTCATTTAAATGCAATCGCTAGACCTCAATCTAGAGTTTCTGACCCAATAGGTCTGTGTTGTGACTCAAGGATTTGATTCCTACAGGTTTCCAGGTAAGGATCCCAGGTGGTGTTAAAAGGTCAGGTACTTTTGAGGTGAGGCTAGAATGACTGACCCATCTTGGTTTGCCTGGGAATTTCCCAGTTTCTATACTAAAAGTCCCACATCCCAGGGACTCCTTCAGTTCAGATCAAAGCAGGCAAGTTGGTCACCCTAAGTGAGGCCAAAAATATTTCTAGTTTGAATTAAAATGTTGTACTTCTTAACATTTCCCAGAACCATATTCCTGAATGCTGAATTGGAGCTTTATATTTAGGAGATCAAAAGGATTTTAAAATCACAAGATTTAAGATACTCCATCTATAAGGTATCCATATTTATAAAAATATGGATGCCCTCACAGTCTCCTGTATTAACAGTAATGAGCTCTTCTTGAGGCCCTAAGGTTCTGGAGGTGCTGTGTTTGCACTTGGTATGTATTATATATAATTCCTACAACTGTACACCTTGTTATAAATCATATATATTATAAATATATAAATCACCTGATGCAGTGTGAAACAAAAATCTCAGAGGTTATAGGTGACATGGCTATTCACTTTGCAGCTGGAGTTTGAACCTGTGTCTCTCTGGCTCCATGGCTTGTATGCTTATATATATTTTTTCCCCACATGATGAACTGAGTGAGCATTTGTTTGTTCCTAGAGTTTAACATTTGCCATCAGTTAAAAAGTATAAATGCTTAAGGCCAGCCTTCCAGGGCCTGATTATTTGTGCATTAAATCTGAAATGATTATGCACCACATAAGCACCAGTATCTCCTGAAGGGCTGGAGGGTCTGCAGACAGCTTTCTTTACTTAGGAAAAACTGCAGAAACAGGAAAATGCCTAGCTAGGATTTTTTTATTAAAAAATGTTTTCTAAAACAATTTCATTTTCAGAGTTAGCTATTTTACATATATAAGATATAATAAATTACAGAATAAAATTTGAAGGCATACCCTTAAGTATGTGATCTCCTTATCAGTCTCTTTGTCACACTCCAATATTGTCAGCCACTGCAAAAAAGACCAAGTCTTTCTTTTCCCTTCCTGGGGCACTTTTGATTCATCACAGGTGATCACTTATCACACTCAGGTCCCAGATCTTTATTGCATCTGTGGGACCTCCGGTAGCTAGGGATGAAATTCCCTCCACTGTTTCTTTTCCTGCCCTTCCTCCTAGAAAGCTACTGAGATTTCATTTTTTTTCGCCTGTTGAGGATCAGGAAGAGCATCTTCTTTATGGAAGAAGAGCTAGTTACCCACCCGTTTTTTGTTCACTTGCTCAGTTGTGTCCAACTCTTTGCGACCCCATGGACTGCAGCACACCAGGCTTCCCTGTCCTCCTTCACTGTCTCCTGGAACTCATCTCTTGTGAAGCTTCAGACTATTTTTTTTTCCTGTTCTGTGATCTCTCTTTTCGAGGCCAGACCATGGGAACAGAAAAAAAAAAAAAAAAACTTGGTCAAAATATGTCTCTTTTTTCCTAGGCTTCTTACCTTTGATAGTTTGCTCCCCAACAGGAAAAAGTCCTCATTGACTCACTAGACTCATATGATGAACTCTCTCCCTGCTCCTCCTTTAATGTCATACAGTAAGTGTAGAAACAGTTCTTTACTAAACCTGTCAAATTTGTAATGGATAAAGGGCACTCTTTATTTTTTCACTACTGTAAATATATTTGGGTTCATCAGAACGTTTTGTAGGACTTGCTTCTATTATTCCTTTATACAGAATATTCTCAATTCTGAGCATCCTCTCCAGTTTATATGAATATTATGGTCTGTGCATGGTATGGAACAGACTTTTTAGTGACCTTTCTTTTTCCTTCCCTGATTTACATTAAACAGAATTACTTAAATTGTTTAGTTTTGTCCCTACCTTGAGAAAATAAAAATTCAGTTCAGTTCAGTTCAGTCGTTCAGTCACGTCCGACTCTTTGCAACCCCATGAATCGCAGCACGCCAGGCCTCCCTGTCCATCACCATCTCCCGGAGTTCACCCAAACCCATGTCCATCGAGTCGGTGATGCCATCCAGCCATCTCATCCTCTGTCGTCCCCTTCTCCTCCTGCCCCCAATCCCTCCCAGCATCAGAGTCTTTTCCAATGAGTCAACTCTTCGCACGAGGTGGCCAAAGTACTGGAGTTTCAGCTTTAGCATCATTCCCTCCGAAGAACACCCAGGGCTGATCTCCTTTAGAATGGACTAGTTGGATCTCCTTGCAGTCCAAGGGACTCTCAAGAGTCTTCTCCAACACCACAGTTCAAAAGCATCAATTCTTCGGTGCTCAGCTTTCTTCACAGTCCAACTTTCACATCCATACATGACCACTGCAAATGTAAAATCTCACCAAGATTCCTGGAACTTGAATCTAGTACGTCCAGTCAGAGGCAGAGAACACCTCTGGTCTCCCACTCCCAGGATGTTTGCCTACCTGAGGTGGGCCCAGAGACACCTGCTCATAGAAAACCGAGAAGAGGCTGAAGGGCCAGCCCTGAGCAGAGTCTGGTGGTCATTCATCATCACCTCAAACCTGTGGCCTCCCTGACCCTGGACCTTCTTCACCTACCTTGCTTCTGAATCTTGATCTTAAATATAATCTGTGTCTCTGGGCTTGGCCCGGTCAGTCTTTGCCAATAGTTTAAGATGTGAATCGGTTACTCTCTAACTTTTATTTTACTCCAAATGTTAGATAAAAGAAGAAGATGAAATGGTGCATGTAGTTATGCCCAAACATGAGGTACATGTTGGTGAAACATTTAAGGAGAAAGTGGCTGGGGAGGAGAATGGGTAGCAGGTAAGCAGGAGTACCAATGAGTTCAACTAACACTCATAGGGAATTTCTTCCTCCAAGCTCAACAAACAGCAACCACATTCTCCTTCCTTTGGCCAACATTTAAAAGTCAAATATCTTGAACCAGACACAAAACAAAGAGACAACATTTGTTTCATTTTTTCATAATCAAACGAGGATTATTAACAGAAAACATATTAAGCATAAAAGCCCAACATCATAAGAGATTTTCACTTAACACATGTCAGCAACAAAACAAAATGTTCTACAAACATCTAGCATTTCATAAGATAATTGTAGAAACTGTAAGAAACCAACAGCTAACAGATTTTTTACAGTATTTTTCTTTCTTTCTTTTTTTTTCAAGGCAAAATGCCTTTTGCTATTTGCTCATAAAATCAAATTATCCCTCTGGGGCAGTGACAGGGGGTTTTAATTTCTGAACTGAACCAGATCAAAGTTGTTGGTGGTTTCTTCCTCTTAAGGGTGTAGACTAGCAGAGCCCCTGCCAGGCCTTGGGTTTCCCTAGGTCCTGACCACATTTCCTGACCACAGAGCAAGCCTCACGAAGGGAGAGACCCAAGGCTACTTTGACATCTTTGATTCAGAGCATCCAGGGTACAGTCTTCCATTTGAGTTTCTAGTTGGCAGGTTCGAAGGAATGTGATCTTTTAGCCAATAATCCATTTTGATATTGTCTTAGGGTTGTAATAAGAGACATAAGTCAGTCAGTTAGGTTTGCACCAAGTACAAGTTCTCCCCCAACTCTCCTTTCTGAACCAGAGCTCTTTCCAGGAAGCAAGCAACTGCTACTGAGAAATTGTTCATTCCTAACCTGTGAGCAGCACGCAGAAACAGGATTTCAATTAAGATGCCAGTCTGGAGGTTTGTTCAGTCATTAACATGTTACATTTTCTGGATTGAATAGCTGAAGTTTACCCAGAAAGATAGGAAAGGAGCATTTGAACCTGAAACACAGGTTAGAGAATTAGATTAATTGATTATTTCATTTTCTAAACTATATTCAAAAGGTTTAGGATTATTTAATCTGATCTATGTTAAAGCTTGTATTTTACTGTCTGGGAAGAAGTGTCTGGCTAACAGTGTAATAAAATTATCTAGTGCATTTTAACCAATCAAAAAGAATAGGGTATAATTATTTTCTTTTTGTGTGTGTGTGTTTTATTTCTATAAAATTTGAGTGAGTGAAGGAAAATATATTTTGTTTAATAGAAGCTTTTATCTATTTCCTTATTTTTTGAATAGTGATTCATTCATGTAATTTTCTTATGTGACAATAAGAGGGTGAAGCAGTGTTTAGAAAAACAAACAGTACATTTCAGAAGACTCAAAAGTCTACCAGAAGCTTTTGTTTCGACATTTCACTTCTCAGTCTAGCTTTTTTATTTCTACATTTGAAAATATATTTTTGTTACATTCAATCAGTGTGGATAGAATTATACCGTGAATGCAGGCAATTTGTTTAAAAAGGCATCACCTAGTACAACCAGGAATGACCTCACTGAGGCACCCCCTGTCCTTTAATCAGCAGTGCTATATCAAGTTACTTCTCTGTATCGAAGACTGTCCTCTTTTTACAGTCCAATGGATATAATTTTCTTTTGGGGGAATCAAAAGCCAAATCAGAATTTTTCCCCAGGTTAAGCAGCAAGTTCCTTGGTATAGAGACCCAAGGTGTGAGGCAAGTGCCAGGTTGGAGAGACCAGGAACCTGGCAGCAGGTGGCAGCCAAGCAGCTCAGTGACCTGACACCAGGAACCCAGTGTATCTGGAAGGAGAAACCCAGCTGGTCTTCATTCCTACGGGCTTCCTTGTATCTGATCTAACCAAGAAAACACACAGAACAAGTATGGGTTGACCACAGGACAATTGTGTAATTTATTGTCCAGATTGTCACACTTGTGAGAGTGAAAGATGCTGTTAATAATTATGCCAAGACAAAAGGTGTAAACTGGGTCTATCCCAGGCAGAATAGAACTGACATCACTCAGTTAGAAGCGACACAGTTTTCAGAGCCTAAAATCAGAGCAGAGGGAATCACCCACCAGTACGTTCATGTTCAGGTGGAGCAGCAAACGTGCAGAGCTGTGAAGAGGCCTTTCTCAAAGCTTGCCAGCAGTTACTGGCGGAATTAGGTTTAGAATAGGACTTCCTGCTCCCAGCTCAGTGTTTTCCTATTGAATCACGTATTTTTACAGTGTTTTGTTCTTTTCAAAGCATGATCACAACCTCATGTAGACCCAGGTCTCCCCAGGCCATCCCATTTTGGAATATAAACTAAAGTCATAGCAAAAACAACAAACTAGTTTCCTGGTTCTTTCTCTACTTGTGATTTTAGAAATTCTGGTTCTACTTAAAATTCCCATTAAGCAATTTCTAGGAACTTCCTCAGACCAACTTATGTTTTGTTCACGAACAAAATCCTCCGTACATTGTGGGGAATCCACCATTTCCCAGCATCCACTTTCATGCCAAAGTAATATCAGCATCATGAGCTGGAGATTCAGAGTCAGAACTAGGTTCTACTTCCTTGCCAGTATTAAAGCTTTGAACACAATATTTAACCTCTCTAGGCCTTTTTGTAAAATGTGACCTTTGTAGAATTGGTAGTTCAGTAGCTAAGTCAAGTCAGCGTCTTTGCAACCCTATGGACTGTAGCCCGCCGGGCTCCCCTGTCCATGGGATTTCCCATGCAAGAATACTGGAGTGGGTTGCCATTTCCTTCTGGAAATGGGTAGGGGATCTTCCCTACCCAGAGATCAAACCCACGTCTCTTGAATTGCAGGTGAATTTTTTATTGCTGAGCCACCAGGGAATCCCCTTGTAGAATTAATTTCTGGAACCATGATTATTTAGTGAAATAATGTATAGTCAGTTCTCATTATTCATGGCAGTTATGGTCTATAGAGTCACCATGAACTAAATTAGAAAATACTGAACTATCACTAGGAGAGGAAATACAGATTTAGATTCCTGAGAGCCTCTGGTCACATTTTTCTCAACTAATCAAAACATAATCTTGTGTGTGTTTCTGTTTAAAAACAACTTATTTAATATAGTGTTGGGACTTCCCTGGTGGTCCAGGGGTTAAGGGACAGCTTTGCAATGCAGGGGACACAAGTTTGATCCCTGGTCAGGGAACTAAGATCCCATATGCTGTGGAGCAGCTCAGAGAGCTCGGTGCTGCAATTATTGAGCCCAGGACACAACTAGAGAGTCCATGTGCTGCAACAAAAGATCCCTCATGACACAACTAAGACCCAAAACAGTCAAATAAATAAATATACAAACCTGTGCTCTAGAGTCCCTGAGCCACAAGAGAAGCCACCTCAATGAGAAGCCCAACATCACAACGGGAGAGTAGCTCCCAGTCACCAAAACTAGAAAAACCCCAAGAGCAGCAATGATGGCCCAGCGCAGCCAACATTTTTAAAATAAATAAATAATTTTTTAAAAAGAAAGAATAAAAAATAATAATACATAGTGCTGATTCGTTAAGGTTAAACTCATGGCCAATAGCATCAGAACTCATGCTGAAACAAAGTTTATCTAATGTATACCTTTTTGTCTAAAAATATCACAGCCTTCTTGTGCTTAGCAATAATACTATAAGGCACTTCAGCATTATTACACTTGGGGCCCATATCAAACTGTGAAATCACCAACAAAAAGCACAAAGACTCCAAAAAGTTGGCTTGTTTACAGTATGAAAGTTGAAACAAGCAGAGCCACCCTGTGTGACCTCAGCTAGGAACACACATGCATGTCAGGGGACTCAGATTTTTCTGTGTGCCCTTGTCCCCAAATGACCACAACAGCTCTGTGAGTATTGATTTTGGAGTCACAAACACATTCTAATAAGCAAAAGTAGAATTCACAGATAATCAGGATGGACTGTCTATAAAGAGCTCAGCACAGCACATGACATGGACCTCCCCCACCCCCCACCGGTTAATGTTAACCATTGTTGTTCCTGTGTGAACGTAGTTAAAACAAGCCCCTGCCAAGGCCTAAGACGCAAGGAGGCCACCCCGCAGCAGTTGCTGGAGATCCCAGTGCTATCTGCTGCTGATGGCAACGAAAGGAAATATTTTCTGGCTCATTGATCAAGCCTTCTATACCAGATAGAGAGTGTTGTGAGTTTTTCCCCAGTGGCTCCAGTGTCCACCAGGGAGTGGACTCCTAGTGAGCCCACCTTCCATGTTCTCTAGGGTCAAACGCTACTGACTCCTTGGGTGAGCATCATTTCCCTCATCTCCGGGGGGCCCCAGTTCTCTGCGATGCATTTGCCTCTCACAAGGTGTTGATGTGTTACTTATGCAAATACATGGCACAGTGGCATGAATTAATGACCCAACATCAAATTCCACACACCCTTGAACATTTCCCAGGCTCTGGTACGAAAGGTACCCTCAGAGTTTCCGTTCGTCTCCTCCATTTATTTATTTTTTGCTTTGTTCCTCAAGTTCCTCCTTGAGCTCTCTGTGCGGCCTCGCCTATTCTCCTATTCTTGGAACCTGTTCTTGAAATGCATTTAACTCTGCTTTGACTGCCCTCAGGGTTTTCTCTTCCCCTCTCCTCTTTGACTCCTCAGTTTCTGGCTTATTCACTGTCTCAGATTCCAAAACTCCCTCCTGCAGCAGATCCTCTTCCTGCGGATCTTTCTATAATTGAGCTTGTTGTTCTCCTCTGGCCGTCTTCACTTCCGAGAACGGCCTCCTCCCTGCGCCCTTTCGTCCCCCGCGGCCCTTGGACAGGGTTGTTTTTCTCTGGGGCAGGCCCAGACTGTCGCCTTATCTCAGCAGGGGATGGCTTCTTCCCCTTTCTTACTGTGCTCTTTGTGGAGCCCTAGCTGCATTCTGAGTTGGTTTCCCACTTCCCTTTTCTCTCTTATCTCTGAAATCCATCACTCTGGACTCATGAGATTTGTAGCTTTGGGTTTTGCAGAAAGCTGGATTGTCTTAAAATAGGTGGTACTGGAACAGGCTGTGTGTGCCGTCCTTCATAGCACAGCTCAATCTCACATGGATTTGCAGACAGTGCAGGTCACAGCCCGCCCTCTAGACTGCAGCTCCACACAGACCAGCCCATTGTGAATGCCAACCCAGTGCATGCCTTTGATTTGTCTTCCAAAACCGGCAGCATGAAGAGCAGATCCAGTTACTTGCAGATCTGGAGTTTTAAATATGCCCAAATGTAACTGAATTAGCTCTCTGACCTTGCTGCCTCCACTTCCTCTACCCTGCCCAGCCCCCAGTTACCATCCCCAAACTTCCCTCACTAGATCTGCCAAGAATTTCCCAAACATCAGTCTGAGGCAGGAGGCAGAATGGGCCCCCACCAGGATAAAGCCATTGGAGATTCATTCCCTATGGACCAAAACTCCAAGACCAGAACAGTACGACAATTAAGGGAGAAGGCTGGGCCCCGTGAAAGTAATTCAAACTACCACAAGGGCGCAACTCAGTGACTCTCTCAGTCTGCCTGTGCGCCTACCCGCACGTTCTGTATATACTCTTTGTCCTCTTAATAAACACTTTACTTCACTACTTTCTTTGTGGAAATTTTTTTCTGCAAAGCTGAAGGCCAGGACCCTTCTCACTGACCACTGGTCTAGTAGCTAGAATCTGTTCCTCCGCTGCGACCCTGTCTCAATCTCTTGCTGGGAACCCTGGCCCTGCTCCAAGCTGATGCAGGCTGAGATCACCCAAGATCAAGTCCAGTGACCTTGCCCACTCCCCTGCGCTAGCCACCTTGTCCTCTCAGCTCTGTCCAATATGGTTAATTCTTTCCTTCAACAAATAGTCATTTGATATTTCTGTATACTTAAGGACTGTTGTAGGCACTCAGGAAAGGTGCCTTCATGATGTTTATATTTGATTAGACTGATATCAAACAGCATAAGCAATTATTATTTTGTAGACAAATGAGTAAGTAAATTATCCAGCATCAATATATTAAATGGCTTCCCTCATAGCTCAGTTGGTAAAGAATCCGCCTATAATGCAGGAGACCCTGGTTCGATTCCTGGGTGGGGAAGATCCACTGGAGAAGGGATAGGCTACCCACTCCAGTATTCTTGGGCTTCCCTTGTGGCTCAGATGGTAAAGAATCTACCTGCAATGCAGGAGACCTGGGTTCAATCCCTGGGTTGGGAAGATCCCCTGGAGAAGGGAAAGGCTACCCACTCCAGTAATATTTGCTTCCCTGGTGGCTCAGAAGGTAAAGTGTCTGCCTGCAATGTGGGAGACCTGGGTTCAATCCCTGGATCGGGAAGATCTTCTGGAAAAGGAAATGGAAACCCACTCCAGTACCCTTGCCTGGAAAATCCCATGGATGGAGGAGCCTGGTATGCCATAGTCGATGAGGTTACCAAGAGTCAGACACGACTGGGCACCTTCACTTTACTTTTCCTAATATATTAAGCGGTCCTAGGGAAAACAGGAAAGAGAGCAGGCAGACCACACTGAGAATGTGACAATCGAGCAGAGACCTGAAGGAAGTGACTGCCAATTGTGTGGACCTCCGGGGTGGGGGTGCTCCAGGCAGAGAGGCTGAGCAGGGCTAAGACCCCATGGTGGGGCCTACCTGCCTGCTCCAGGAATGGCAAGGGAGCCAATCACAGGAGAGGGGAGCGTTGAGGGGAGAGTCACAGAAGACAAGCCCCAGAGCTGTTAGAGCGCAGGCCATCTTGGCTGCTCACATTTCCCCCTGGCCTCCACAGCACCAAGCTCTGCACTGGTTCTGTCTTTAGTTTCTTCCTTTGCTTCCTCCACCGGAAGCTTATCCTCAGCTGATCTCCTCGGAGCTGGATTCTCCACATGCTATTTGATCTTCCTCTTCTTCTCCCTCACTTTCTCTCCCATTTCAATCATATCTGCTTCCTTGGCTTCTGCAGTATGCTAATTACCAAAATTTCCTCCAGGTTTATACTTGCTTCCCACCTGCTGTTTCTAACTTGGTGTTTTACCCACATCTCACACTTCATGTGTAATACATCAGCTTTCTCTCAAGCTAGTCATTTCTGGGGGCTTTCCCATTTCCATTAATGAAAATTCTATTTCCTTGGCCATTTGTATTTCAAAATTTCTTAATTACCATCCTCTTCCTCATCAAATCAGTGTTAACATGCTGTTAAATCAGTCTCCAAAAGAGAAAACTTCACACGAAGGTCTAAGAGAAACGTAGTTTTAAACTAGGGTTTACCAAGTCACTTTTAGACCTTTATATTAATAATACTGTCAAACGTGCCTTCAGTTCAGTTCAGTCACTCAGTTGTGTCCAACTCTTTGCGACCCCATGAACCGCAGCATGCCAGGCCTCCCTGTCCATCACCAACTCCCGGAGTTCACCCAAACCCATGTCCATCGAGTCGGTGATGCCATCCAACCATCTCATCCTCTGTCATCCCCTTCTCCTCCTGCCCCCAATCTTTCCCAGGAACAGGGTCTTTTCAAGTGTGCCTACTACAACTCAATACCATCACTATTTTTGTAGAGTCTAATGAATCAGGAATTGATTTTGTTTTATACTAGAATCATTCAAAAGTTAATAATAAAGGGCGATTCCAAGGTGTCAGCTGACAAAGTAGCCATGGTTTTGTGAAAAACTGGCAGAATTGTAGGATCTAGGTTGCAAGCTCTGCTTCTGGTGCCGGAACACTCAGACCCTGCCCTCTCCTGGGCCTTCCCTCACATTTCTTTATCATTTTTGGCTGCTTTGCAGTTCCTGCTTGGCACTACCATTCAGTTGTTTAACACAGATCCACTCAGAAAAGAATTTAAGGAATGAGTAAAATTCCTGGAAGTAACCTGTCTATCCTCCAACCTGTTGAAAGATTGCACAACTTACAAGCCTGCCTAACTCATTACTAGTTTCCACTGACACCATTCAGATTTTATGAGAACCCCATTGTTCACCCCAAGCCTGCCTTGAGTTTATAGGGTACAAGCTGCCTTATTTACTTTTCTCAAGGCATTGCTATTTTCTGTGGCACTTTTTTTGCAATAAGAAGATGAAGGGTTACCCTCTGCCCTGCCTGTCTCTCCCTCCCTCTCCTTCCTTCCTTCCCTCCCTTCCGTCTCTCCCTCCTGAGAAGCCACTACCCAGCCTGCCTTTGGATAGTTGGAGAGAGAGCCAGTAGAAGCATGGCTGCTCTCTCTTGACCAGTGAGTGTCATTTCTCGCTCTTAGGGGTACAGAACTTCTTGGAGCACAAAATGTGTTCTCCATTCCTGTTTGCACAACCTCCCACTCTTCTTCTTTTAAGGAGGAAGGGACTTCTCCAGGAAGGGGCTATGCTTCTTGCATGGGGTACAAACTCTGACTCTGTTGACAAAGATCCAAAACCACCATTAGAACAAGGTGGTGTTAGTGGTAGGGTCTTCACGTGGGTGCTGGTGAGGAAGCACAGGGGAGAGTGGTCCCGGCCCCACTGGACCAGCCGAAGGGCCCCATTGCAGAGACTGGCCACTCAGCAGACGAACCTGAGGGGTTTCTACAGGTCTTAACATCAGGATTTAGGAGTCTGATGACAGTTCTGAGACCCAGTGAGAAAGGAAGGGGGTGAGGAAGAGAAGAGAAAGGCTTTGGGAAGAAATAGGCTGGGGGGTTAGCTCTGCTTGGGGCTGCAGCCGCCACACACAGACTTTCACAGCTCACATGCCAGTTGATCCTCAGTCTAACAGTGAGACCAGGAACTGATGGCATCACTGAAGTTTCTAGCACATTCATGAAACACTTAGGCCCACAGTACTCTTTGCATGTCTGTGTGAAAAGTCCAGTGTGTTTGGACTGGGGTCTATAGATTAGGAACTCCTAATGAGGTTTTGTTAGGGCCTCTGATCCTGAAGTCTGGTGCCACCACTGGCTGCATCTGCTGTGTGTGTGTGCTAAGTTGCTTCAGTCGTGTCTGACTCTTTGCGACCCAGTGGGTTCCTCTGTCCTTGGGATTCTCCAGGCAAGAATACTGGAGTGGGTTGCCATTGTAGTCAATCTCTAATTGCTCCTCCCACACCCATGTCTGAGGACTAAGAAGCTGCTGTAGAGCTTCTGTGAATTCCTGGCTCGAGGAATTCTCTTGAAGCCTCATGGTCTAAACTCTGACTCCATCTCTCCCGGGTTCCACTCAGCTTCTACTCCAGCAGGTGTCACAGTGTGACAGCCCCTTCCTGTGCTGTCCCTTTTGGAAATAATAATTGGGTTCTGAACATGTACTGCTGGTCTGCAATCCCTATAGAAAACTGACTTGCACACTTTTCTTTGGACTCCATTCTCTGTTCTCATGACACCAAGGACCATTGCCCAAGACACCAATGACCAGGCAAGGAAAGTAGACACATTGTATGTTCCCTAAACACAATGGAATCTGCTAATTGGCTGAGTGGCAGGAAAATGTCCAAGGGGGAGAGAAGCTTATACAAAATAGAAATTCATCTACATTCAAGGGGTATGCATTTCATAGTGGACAAAACCTTGAGAACGTACAGCTTAGACATCCTTCATGGGCCTAACATGTAGTGATACTGATTGAAATTCAGAAAGTTCTGAGGGAGAGGGATAGGGTGGGATGATTTGGGAGAATGGCATTGAAACATGTATAATATCATATATGAAACGAGTCGCCAGTCCAGGTTCAATGCACGGTACTGGATGCTTGAGGCTGGTGCACTGGGAAAAGCCAGAGGGATGGTACAGGGAGGGAGTAGGGAGGAGGGTTCAGGATGGGGAACACATGTATACCTGTGGCAGATTCATGTTGATATATGGCAAAACCAATACAATATTGTAAAGTTAAAAAATAAAATAAAATTTAAAAAAAAAAAAAAAAAGAAATTCAGAAAGGCACATTGATCAATCTGATTAGCCAGTACCAACAAATTTGATGAAAAAGACTACTAATATCCAGTCAGAAACAAATGTATGCTTTATTGTAGATTTTATTAAATTATCTGGTCAGTTTGGTCAACACATTTAAACTGACTAAGTATATGGGCGTATTCTGGAAAGATCAATTTGGTTCTTCAGTTATCATCTCAGCCAAAGAGTATCCTAAGTTGTTTAGCTTGTGTCTTTCATCACTGACCAGTTAGCCGTTTAATTGCTCTTGTCTTATGAAGAAGGAGAATGATGGGAAGAGTACAAAGGGAGAAGTTTCTGGAAATGGTGTAAAACTTTGACGTAACTTCCCAAACCATCTCTTGTTCTCAGTGACCTGGTCTACAGAGTCAAGTGCATGCATATGTTTAGGAGGCCAGCAGTGCCAAATCCCCTCAGCCTTGGAGATGGACATGTGGGTGATCCAATTCCTGCCGAGCTGAATCTGAGCTCACTGGCCAGCTGGTTGCAATAAAACCTTCCTTTCACATAAAAGAGAAACATTTCAAAACAGCCGTCCTCTGTATAATACTATTCCAGGCAAAGGTAAGAAAACAAATCTGAATCACTCATTTGAATCCAAAGTACTATTTTTAGTTGACTGTGTCAGCTATTATTTGACACTGTGTCCTGAAGTCTGGGTCTCTTGGCTAGAGTTCGCATCATTTGCTGATCATTAATGGAGTGGGTGAGACATGACTTATTAATGAGTTTTGGTCTGAGGTTGTGAATTGGAGGCATCATGGTCTTGCCCCTTCTCTGCTGAATGATCAAAGTTCAGCTTCTTAGACTGTGACCAAGCCCAACAGCTCCCACCCACATCTTTCTCATCTCCACCCTTCCCCAAATAGGGTGTTATCAAAGAGCTTTCTTGTTTGATGCTTCTATGTGATTGTAACTTGGAAAAGGGAGCATTTTGAAATCCAAAAGGGAACATTTTAAAAAGAGCTTTGGTTAAAAAATATAAAGCTGGATTTCCCCTAGTGATGTATCACCCAGGTTTTCACAGCCTAAGCTTCTTATATATTCCCAGAAATTTGGCAAAATCTCCCGAGAGAGAGCCTCTGGAAAGCTCTCCTCCTTTGTTTAACCTCTCATTTATCCTCAGGCTATTCTGCAAGATCCTAGAACCTGGGGACCAGGGGAGGACCAGAAAGGTGGCAAGCATCCTGAGTTCTCCCAGAGGGGGCCAGGATTTAGGGCCCCCTGGGGTGCAAG
>NW_011494917.1:2301429-2301950 GCF_000754665.1 Bison bison bison | reverse complement strand
TCACTGACATCCCACCACTGCCACCCACTGTACCACTGCCACCCACTGCATCACTGACATCCCACCACTGCTACCCACTGCACCACTGCCACCCACTGCATCACTGACATCCCACCACTGCTACCCACTGCACCACTGCCACCCACTGCATCACTGACATCCCACCACTGCCACCCACTGTACCACTGCCACCCACTGCATCACTGACATCCCACCACTGCTACCCACTGCACCACTGCCACCCACTGCATCACTGACATCCCACCACTGCTACCCACTGCACCACTGCCACCCACTGCATCACTGACATCCCACCACTGCTACCCACTGCACCACTGCCACCCACTGCATCACTGACATCCCACCACTGCTACCCACTGCACCACTGCCACCCACTGCATCACTGACATCCCACCACTGCTACCCACTGCACCACTGCCACCCACTGCATCACTGACATCCCACCACTGCTACCCACTGCACCACTGCCACCCACTGCATCACTGACATCCCACCACTGC
>NW_011494917.1:2285848-2301329 GCF_000754665.1 Bison bison bison | reverse complement strand
GTATTTTACTGTCCTGAGCTGACTGCCCCTTATGTGTCCACCATGCCTGCTTGTTTATTTGGCGGATTAGCTTTCCTCTTGTTGGCTCTCATGTTTCTAGATCCCAGAATAATGAGCCTGCTAACTGCCAGAAAGTGTTTTTCACCCCAGGCTGACCAGTTAGGGCAGTAACCACAATCTAAGAACCAGAAAGTTCCAACTGTATGTCTGAAGCAATTTATCTTAATAAATTTTCACAAAATGTAGTTAGGAAATGTGGAGGCCAGTTCTCCATTCCTTAGTCAATTCAAAATATGGACAAAAACAATCAAATCCAGCTTTTACCCAAATGTATCAGGATGATTACTTAAGACTTTCCATTTTATCATGTTATTCAGATGTGTTTCATCAAATGCAAATGCTTTTGATCTCTCAGTACCTCATTATCATCAAACATTTGAGAGATCAAGAAAGCGATTTGGCAATATATGTCAAAAGCCATATAAACATGCATATCTTTGTGTAAGTGATTCCATTTCTTGAAAATTTTTTAAAATTGGTCCTCAGGGAATAAGCAACTACTGTGCATAAAAATTTAGACAACTGAAAATTCATCTCGAAACAGACAAAAAGTCCAACAAAGATTTAGAATAAATAATGACCAATCTGGGCTTCCCTGATAGCTTAGCTGGTAAAGAATACACCTGTAATGTGGGAGACCTGGGTTCGACCCTGGGTTGGGAAGATCCCCTGGAGGAGGGCATGGCAACCCACTCCAGGATTCTTGCCTGGAGAATCCCCATGGACAGAGAAGCCTGGTGGGCTACAGTCCATGGGGTTGCAAAGAGTCAGACACGACTGAGTGACTAAGCACAGCACAACACAGCACATGGATAATCCATGTTATAGAATATTATGCAGTCACTTAAAAGTTATATCTTTGAAGAATATAATGGCATGGGAAATATGTCGTATTAGAAAAGAAAGAGTATAGAGAGAGATACACAAAAGCAGAAGATTGGGACAAGAGGTGAAATGAGATTGAGAAACTGAGGGAAAACTGAATGTGAACTCAATACTTTCTTTGTGTGGGACGGGAGGGCAGGGCTGAGCTGAGGGCCACCACGTGGGATGTTGGGATGAGCAGGTACAGACTCTTCTGAGGACCTGTATGCAAGCTTAGCTGATTGGGGTTGGAAGTCATCCTAGAGAATTTCCAAGGCATTAGAAGCAGGTTTGCAACATTACGAGCAAATGGAACCCACACACCCTCTGCTCAGACCAGGAAAACATCTCTCTTTACCAGCTTCATTCCAAGACATTCTTAACATCCTAGGGCACCCTCCTCTTTAATCAAAAAACAGTGCTAAGAGTCCCTAGTCAGTCCTAATGCTTTCTTACACCTACAGCACTCTGCCTCTTCTTCCCTGCCCAGGCACACTTCTTAACTGAAGAGAATCAACATGTCAGCTTCCTTGTGGTCCATTCCCCCCTCAGCCCATAGAACATCACTGCCACCCACTGCACCACTGCCACACACTGCACCACTGCCACGCACTGCACCACTGCCACCCACTGCATCACTGCCACCCACTGCATCACTGCCACCCACCACTGCTACCCACTGCACCACTGCCACCCACTGCATCACTGACATCCCACCACTGCCATCCACTGCACCACTGACACCCACTGCACCACTGACACCCCACCACTGACACCCACTGCACCACTGACACCCCACCACTGACACCCACTGCACCACATAGGGCTTCCCTTGTGGCTCAGCTGGTAAAGAATCCACCTTCAATATGGGAGACCTGGGTTTGATCCCTGGGTTGGGAAGATCCGCTGGAGAAGGGAAAGGCTACCCACTCCAGTATTCTGGCCTGGAGAATTCCATGGACTGTATAGACCATGGGGTCACAAACAGTCGACACTACTGAGTGACTTTCACTTGTAAAACACTGAGACCACAGTGGCAGAGGTCACCACGTGACTTCCTTATTGCTGAATCCAATAGACCCCTTTATGTTCTCATCTACTTGGACTTGTCACAGCACTTAACCATCCCTTGTTGAAATTTGCTCTAAACTCCCCAAAGCCACCATACTCAACTGATTCTCCTCCCACTCTTACCATTCTATCTTTGACTCTTTCACTGGCACCTCCCATGAGCCCTGGCCATTCCCACTGACCTGCTAAAAAAATCTCCCCTTATCTTTCAAGACTTGGCTCCAAGTTCCATATCGCTGTGATGTCTTTATTCACTCAGTCATGTTATCTACCTTCCTCCCCACAGGTGGATTTCCCTGGTGGCTCAGACGGTAAAGCGTCTGCCTGCAATGCAGGAGACCTGGGTTCGATTCCTGGGTCAGGAAGATCCCCTGGAGAAGGAAATGACAATCCACTCCAGCACTCTTGCCTGGAAAATCCCATGGACAGAAGAGCCTGATAGGCTACAGTCCACGGGGTCGCAAAGAATTGGACATGACTGAGCTACTAGCTAATAAAACTCAAGTGTCAGGACACTTCATTTGCAAAGGTCCTGGGGCCTTGTGCATTCATGAGGTCATAGATCTTTACAAAGTTTGCATATATGATCTATTTTAACTGCAGTGACTTAAGACCACTGTTTTCTGTCCCACTCTGACCGACTCCATCCCACTTTACATATGTTTCCTCATGTTAGGTAGTTTGGAAAGGCTGGGGGTATTTGAGGGATCCAGCTTAGAGAGAGTTGATATAGAGAGACATTTATTTGGATTTAATCAGGTGTATTTATGTGATTCATAAACACTTCCATGTATAGTTAAGTGACACTGGCTGTCCCAGTGTAGGAATGGCTTCCAGGAGCACGCCTCCTACCCACGGGGCTGACTCCCCCTGTACCGTGACACTCGGGAGTGAGGAGAAGGGCGCTGCGCCTTTACAGGAACAGCTTGCCGCGCGAGGCACGAACCGTGAGGGCAGTGAGGTGAAGCAAGGCTTGCAATGTGCAAAGTGTCTTTCAATACATAAAATTGTTAAGTAAGTGATTCAGCCTTTAATCATATCTAGTCAAAATGATCAATAATAAAAAAAAAAATTCGCTTGGAACTATGTGACCAGGAAGACTGAATTGCATTTCTGTCTTTCTATGAAAAATTATTGTAAAACATCATATGTGTGCTTGTGGCTGATTGGCGTTGTTGTATGGGCAGAAGACAACACAGTATTGAGGAGCAATTATCCTCCAATTAAAAATAAATTTTTAAAAATCATTGTCATATGAAGAGGTGATCAAAGAATTTATAGTCAAAAAATACAGGGAAAAAAGTAATAGAAGTTTGTTATGCAGTTAGTTAATAAAAATACTATATATTTTTTCCTACCTAGATTTTATATTTGTGTTATTTGTCTGACTTTTATTTTGTTGGAATTTTTTTCTCACCCTAAACAAATAACACTTCCCTTTTATACTTAAATTTATATTTGTAAGTTTTTTTTTTTTTTTTTTTAGAGAGAACCCTGCAAATCACAGAAACTTCAGGCTTTATAAGCCTGGCTGCCCCCTGGCCTCCCCTGCAGACCTATGTCACAGCCCTAGGTCTTCCTCTGGTATCTCCATTGTTTACACCAGATACAGATACTTACTACAGGCTTAATCAATGTTTGTTGAAAAACATCCAACAGTTTCAGGATGCTACACTCAGAGTTTACTGTATCTTGATACAATCAGAGGGTGAGAAATAGGGTGTCAGAGCATCATAGAAAACCAACCCCAATTTAGATGGGCCACTTTCAACTCTTATGCTTCTCTGCTCACAGTGCTTCTAAATGCTACATCTCATTTCATCTTTACAATGTCCCCACTCCTGACAAATGGGGGACAGAGTAAAAGGAGAAGGTGCAGGAAGCCCTATAATTAACTCCAGGTGACTCAGAGCATAGATGCAGCAAAAGAAGAAATTAAAGAAGAATAATGAAAAGTATCTGCCTAGGATACCTTGAAACACCGAGTCCCCCAAATTCCCCGCAGAGACTAGCCAATACATATTGTCAGGGCTCAAAACTCCTCTTCAGACATCAATCCTTGTACTTTGTTACTCTCCCTGGAGGAGGGCACGGCAATCCACTCCAGTACTCTTGCCTGGAGAACCCCATGAACAGAGGAGCCTGGTGGGCTACAGTCCATGGGATCCCAGAGAGTCAGACACAACTGAAGCGGCTTAAAACACACACAGACTTTGTTACTCTGCTCTGTCTGGGAGGCCTTGCTGTCTCAGGCAATGAATTCTACCCAAGGCCTAAATTGTAGGTATTCAGCCAGTGGCTAAGTCTGCAGGTCACACACCCAAGTCTGGCTTTTTCCATTTTCAAAATGCTTCTTGCCCCTGTTCTGGAGATAATTCTCTTTCTGTGGGACATCAGATACACTCTCCTTAGTTTGAATCTAATGTTAATCTCTTTCTGTATCATTGGTACCAATTTCCTCCATCTACTAGGTTTTATGTTTGAAACTCTATGACCTAACTTCCCCCTTGCCCTCCACCTCAGTTCAAATTCTTTCTTTCTTTGACGACTAGTCTTATCCCTTCTAGATTTTCATAACCATAGAGATACAGTTCTTTTCTGTTATCCTTTGTAGGTGTTCATCTCGCATCTTCATCACTGAGCCCTTAACCTCAGCATCCCCTTTCTCTACGGACACTGAAATAAAATTTCCTGGAAATAATTCACATTTGTGTGATGAATAGCTCCTGTGGTTTAATCCAGTTTATCCCCCCACCCCCGCCACCCGCATCCTGTAATCCTATCAATCAATTTTTTAATAGATATAGAACTGCATTCCTAACCCCATATCTACAGGTCACCCATCCACTCTATAGCTCCTGGCTGAAAGGAAGAGACAGAGAGAGAGCGAGAGGACACTAACCCAGGATTCATAAATAAAAGGGATGATCTGGATAATCCACTTTAGGAAGTGAATAAAAGTAAACACAAGACAGTCAGGAAAAACCAAAGAAAGAGAAGGACATGGAGAGGCTAGCCATGAAGAAGCTAGAACTCTCAATCCACA
Source organism: Bison bison bison (assembly GCF_000754665.1). Taxonomy (NCBI): domain Eukaryota; kingdom Metazoa; phylum Chordata; class Mammalia; order Artiodactyla; family Bovidae; genus Bison; species Bison bison. The sequence goes on along the minus strand of NW_011494917.1, from coordinate 2,296,288 downwards.
TTCTAGATAAAATATAAAAGAAGATTTGGAAAACAAAGCTAACACTGTCTTCTAGAGAAAACTGAAAAATAACTCTAAAGCCTTGAAGCATAGGACAGGTATTTGAAATAAGAAACAAAATTTTAAAAATGTAGAGTTTTATGTCCCAGTGGCAGAGAAACAGCCTTCTCTGCTCAAGAAGAATGACCAGCTAAACTGAAGATGCAATTTCTGGGCCTTATGGGACAACAATGAACACAGAGGAAAAGAAAACATAACCACCAAGACAGCAGGTGTTGCGGGCAGATTATATTCTTAACTTGAGGAAGAAAGTATAATGAACTGCATAGTTCATCTTTATGTGCTGCATTTTGAAATCTGGTATTTAAAAGAGTAACAGCAGATTAAAATGGAAGTATATTAGCACAAGAAATGTATAAGGTTAAAAAGGGACACAATAGATTCCTTTATATGAGAATTCTTTGGAAGTAAATTCAAAGCATTTTCAAGTTTGAAGATAGAGGGACAATATATTTCAAAGGTAGTACGAATATTTGCTTCCTGTTTTTGAACAAATTTGGTATGACTCCAAGAACCAGTTGCTCATAATTATAGGTTTTTCAGAAGTATTAATTAAAAGCCAATTAACAATCATTTCAATCTAGATTTATTTCCAGTTTTGTTGACAAATTGACCGTGGGTGTTCCTTGAAAGGGAAATATAACAAAATTGTGTTCTGCCTGACATTCTTCCACCATCACACAAGGAAGTTTGTGATTTAGAAAAAAACATTTTTTTCTAATAATGTTGGCATAAATTTGTGCTCAAAGAATAGAAGCTCCCAGGGGAGAGTCAAACATGAGAAAAGGGTAGGTAGGAAATAAAAATCTGCATTACCTGATCTTGGCCAAATCTAGGGGAATGGCGTTTTGCAAATACTGAGAGTGCTTCCCTGCACTTACACATTAGAGAAATTTTCCTGCTCAACATCCAGAAAACATGTACATTTTTGACAAATGAAAAGTTCCTTTTAGTAAAAGGAGAGTCTCTAGGATTTTACCCCTCTCAAGTCATGTAAATCTTGGAGTAGACAAAGGCTGGTGACAATATCCACATTGTTCTCTGTTCTCCTTTCTGCCTCCCACTAGGACCATGGTACTTCCAGGGACCAGGTGCCATGTACCAACCAAACACAGTGACTAGCACTGCTTCGTGTCATGAGGAAACCCTCCGCAGTCATCTCAGCAACAGAGAAACAGCAAGCAGAGTGAAATTAAAAGGTACTTTTATTTCTGTTATATCCTAGATCATGCTGGGTCGCCAAAGAGGATTTCCCACATCCATTGTACAGCTTTGCGTGGCAGATGAATATGCACATACCAGAGAGTCACATTAAACTTTTCTGATTATTACAAAGAAATGCACCCTTTTCTTTCCTACTCCCATGTCCACCCCACCATGTACTCCCCACTTGGCATCATTCTCTGGCAGAGGAACATAGATTGTGTGATCTCTGAAGTCTTTTCTCACGAGGAGATTCAACATTTCCAAAAGAGTTGTGTTTCCTGGGGATGCACTGAATGGCATCACTGTTTTCTCAGGAAGCTGTTTACATGTTCGCTTTGTATTTAACCAGTCACGCCCCCAAATAATTCAAGCAAAGAGGTACTGTAAAGCATTCACATCTGAAGTGTCTTGGACAATTTTCTGGCAAGAATTGAAGTGTTCCAAGTTAGGGTCTATTTTTCACAGAAGAAGAGTAGGCATCCTTTGGCTGACAAGTCTTTCAGCAAGCTCACCTCCCACTTCTCTAGCTGCAGGATAAGGGTACTATGGCCCAGAGAAAAATTCCAACTGAGTACAGTGACCAGGGCCACCTTGACATATGAGGGTTAGTTAGCACAGATGCCTGGGGGAATTTGTGCATGTTAGGATTGTTTCGGGGTTTCCCCAGTTGCTCAGTGGTAAAGAATCAGCCTGCAATGCAGGAGTCAAAGGAGACACAGGTTCAATCCCTGGGTCAGGAAGATCCCCTGGAGGAGGGCATGGCAACCCACTCTAGTATTCTTGCCTGGAGAATCCCACAGACAGAGGAGCCTGGCAGGCTGTAGTCCACAGGGTTGCAAAGAGTCATACACGACTGAAGTGACTTAACACACACCCAGGCACATACAGGATCGTTTCATTGAAGAAATAGAGTCAGATTTCTTGAATCAAAGGGAGATGTCTAATATTCTAAGGAGTTGAATTACTTCTGAGAGTCTTAGAAAATCGATATGATAACAATTCAGTGTTTCAGTAAAACTTCATTTATATGGGCAAGAGCCAAGACTGAGATCACTGTGGCATTTACAAACATTGCCATAAGTATTTCCTCTCTGTAAATGTGGGCTTTATGACTGCTTGACTAATAGAATTCAGAAGTAAAGGCACTATGCTGGTTTCCATACACTGGCCTTAAAGACACTGGTTTTCACTTTCTCTCTCTCAGGATGCTTATATTTGAGAACCACCTACCATGCTATCAGGAAGCCCAAGCAACACATGAATCCTGTCAAGCTCACCCCAGCTGACCTCTAATTGAGCAAATGAGTTATCCCTGCTGAGCTCTGACAAATTTAAGATTCATGATCAAAATAAATTATTGTTGTTTTAAGTGAGTGAATTTTAGAGTGGATTATTAAGCAGCAGTGTATAACTAATACCATCAACTTGCCACAGGCGTAAAACAAATTTCTCCCTAATTAAATGTCAATTTTGAAATCTAAGAAAGCAGATTTGAGATGTGGTATTTTGCAGCAGACATGAATTTGATATCAGTGTTTTGTAGCAAGCTGTGTTAAATCAATATTCTGCATATTTAAGATTGAAAGCAGTAACATTGATAACAAAAACAGAGCACTGTTGGCCATTCAATTGATAATGCTATTCCTAACATAGGAGTCTTATTGTTGTTACCTTTGACATTTTTGCCGTCAGCTTTGTATCACTCTGTGATGAACAATTTTGGTGTTTTGATATCACTAGAACATTAGATTACATGGAGAGGATTATGATTATGTAAACATAAAGATGTTCAGCCTGAAACAGAAATACACCAACACAAAACCTTATGGAATTTAAAGTAGATGAAACTCTAGAGGACCAAATGAATTTACTAAAACACATCTCAATTACTTACAGTAAAGATGCATTCACTTATTTATCATTCACTTGACAAAAACATAATGAGCCTTAACCATGCATTACACCAGGCATCTGCTTGTGGCTATACATAAAGATGAATAAGAAGGCATAGTGAAGAACAACCAACACCCATGGTTCTCTTCTGAAAACCTTGTTCCTTTTTCAACTCATTTGGGTTCAGTCACTTCCCATTCTTGTCTATAAAGCATTTTTACCTGCACACCTGGGGAAACCGGCACTTATGGATCACAAAACCAAACTAAATTCTGTCAATGTGATTAAAGATGTTACGCTCTTGGCTTTGAGTCATCCAAATGAATCAACAGCATGGGTAGTTATGGGTGGTCACTCTGACCACCGGATTGATTTGGGGTGAGCAGCGCCCCAATCAGAGCAAAGCTAATGAGGTGGGTTCTCTGGTGAAGGAAAGGAGGCCCTTTCTTGATCCCAGACATGAATGGGAGAACATATATTACAGTTTGTTGGGGTATTAATCACAATGTTGGGGGAACGAGCCACAGAAATCTGCATTTTTGGCTAGCTTACCCAGAAAGTTTACAAATCACAATACCAGACAGAGAGCAAGAACCTATACTCACATCAGGCACAGTCCAGATTCTGGAGAAGATATAGGTGTTTTAGCCAGGAATCAGGATAATTTTCAGTAAAGAAAGAAGATGGCCACAGAAAGTGCATGGTTTTAAACCAGTGAACCCAAGTGGGACCACAGAGGAAAACTACTTCTCTCTTGCAGGCACTGACTCGGGGGAGCGGGGAGGGGCTGCAGAGTCAAATGGAGACCACCCTGGGCACAGCAGGACCTACCTGGTGTGAACTTGTTAAACAGTAACTGGAAAAGGAGGAACGAAGGGTGGGTGAGACATGGTCCCCATCCTCCGCAGTCAAACGACTTCCAGTCTTGGGAGAGAAGCAGCCAGTGTCTGACCAGTCCTGTGTGGGTACCAGGAAGACACTGCCTGCCCTGCTGTGGGGCTCACGAATGGCTCTGGGAACCTGAGTCTGGAGAACCAGGGGACTCTTCTTCCTGGGTTGTTTGTGCTGTTTGTTTTATTTTGCTTTCATACTTTACCATATCCCCGAAAGGAATTAAAGCAATTTTCAATTGGGATGTTCCCAGCTGAGAAGTGCTTTGAGGGCAGAAAAAAAAAGCAGGAAGTTAAGGAACAAAACAATGATAAATGAACACAAGCAGAGCACAGAGGGAGAGGAGTACAGTGACTAGACCGACTGGTTACAGTGGAGCCAATAGAAGATGACTCCACCAGGTGAACCGTGATGACCTGGGTCAAGTCAGGCTCAGCGGACTTGGAAAAATGCACTTGGAAAACGGGGGAACTATGTTGCAAAATCTGCAACCACTGAACACAAATGGAATATGGTGGGTTAAAGAAAAAAAGAACAGTGAAGTATCTAGTTTGGCTCAGGTCAAATGGAAACATTATTAGCCAGGCTGAGACATATGGGATGAGTGAAGCAGAGAGACATCTGTGCAGTGATGAAGAGGTCAGTTCAGACCCAGCTGTTTGGAATTTTTAAAATATAGATTATGAACAAAATAGGTGAAAGGGATCAAATGTACAAAACTTCCAGTTACAAAGTAAGTAAGTCATGGGAATGTAATCTACAGCATGGTGACTAAGTTAATCGTACTGACTAAGTTAATCGTACTGCTTTGTGTATTTGAAGGTCACTGAGTGTCTTAAAAGTTCCCATCAAAGGCAAAAAATGTGTAAATATGTCTGGTGATAGATATTAACTAGACTTATTGTGACAACCATTTTACTATGTATACAAATATTGAATCATTATGTTGTACATTTAAAACTAATATAAAGTTACATGTTAATTCTATTTGGTAAAATTTTTAATTCAGGGGAAAAAATTCCATATAAAAGTGTTTTGAATATGTTCAGTTCAGTTTAGTTGCTCAATTGTGTCTGACTCTTTGCGACCCCATGAATCACAGCACGCCAGGCCTCCCTGTCCATCACTATCTCCCAGAGTTCACTCAAACTCATGTCCATTGAGTCGGTGATGCCATCCAACCATCTCATCCTCTGTCGTCCCCGTCTCCTTCTGCCCTCAATCTTTCCCAGCATCAGGGTCTTTTCCAATGAGTCAACTCTTCGCATGAGGTGGTCAAAGTATTGGAGTTTTAGCTTCAACATCAGTCCTTCCAATGAACACCCAGGACTGATCTCCTTCAGAATGGACTGGTTGGATCTCCTTGCAGTCCAAGGGACTCTCAAGAGTCTTCTCCATCACCACAGTCCAAAAGCATCAATTCTTCAGTGCTCAGCTTTGAATATATTAGGGTAGGTCAAATTATTAAATAAAGAGTTTTTATATCAAAAAGTCAGGAAAAAAGTTGCTTCTAAAGAAATAACAACAACAAATAGGTGATCTACAAAAATCTACCACAATTACCTCACTCAAGGAGAATAATTTTGATAAAATCATATTAGAAATATTTGATATAGTGGGTGCTACTTTAGTTCCAAGTACAAATGAAAGGGAAGAGATGATCCTACTATCATAAACAGTGTTAGTGATTTATTTGTAATAAATACTACATATGTGTAAATCGAGTAAAGCATAGTGCTGAATAAGAGAATTATGAGATAATTCTGAAGATAAACAAGTGATAAAAATAGAGAAGATCAATGACAGATAGATAGACAGACAGATAATGTAGACAAAATAGTTGTCTACTATTTTGAAGAGCTACTAATCAGAGCTGGGAGCTTAAGCTCTAACCTCAAGGAAGGAACAGAACAAAATGAACAGAGATTGAAGTACAAGAGTTTCAAAAATAAGATGAAATCAGGATAGGGTCTCAATTTGCAACACCCTTAAGAGCTAAGGACTGATTACACAGATCCATCCACTTGATGTTTCAAGTTTTGTTGTGTTTTTGACTTTTTTGTTGTGTTTGCTTTTGCCTAACAGAAAATACTCTGGAAAAGGATAGGGTACGAATAGGCTACAGGTCAGCAGTAGCAGCAGTGCATTCTCCTTTCAAAATTAGGAGTGGAGGGGGACAAGCAGATGGGAAATAATGACCATCACAGCTGCTTGCTGGAGCCCACAAGTCAGCCGAGGGGCCAAGAACTGACCCAACCTGCGAGACACCAGGTGAAAGGACTGTTAATCCAGACCTCTGCAGATCACACAGGCTAAGCTCCCAAAAGGTATGAAAACAAACGGTGAGCCTGCCTTGGCTCTACTACTGAGCACATAAACTGCTCTAGAGAAAAACAGCACCGTTTTGTACAAGAAACTTGGCAAACCCAGAGCGTCGACAATGTGCTGAGAGTCAGTTGATGTTTGACCTCCGCAAGACTCAGCCCCTGAGTTTCCAGCCCCTCTTGACCTAGCTAAAACTTGACCATGAGCACATCTCACTAAGGCCTCTGATAATGAAAACCTTTTCTTTGCTATGTCCCCCAGCTGTCACTTGAACTTACTGGTAAAATTTCAGTGGACAATAGTGAGACTGTCAAATCAAACAGTAACTCTTTCAGTGATTCCAGCGAGGTCTCTGAATTTACTTGGATGTCAGGAGTCCAGAGTTGGTGGACAGGACACAGAGGAGGGACGGCAATGACTGGGGCAAGACGTGTCATCAGAAGGAGGCTCTCCTTTCTAGGGAGAAAGGGACACCTATGGGCGAGTGCCTCCCTGCTAAAGACATAAAGTCACGGTTTATATCTGTAAGATTCAATTACTTCACTAGCTTTATTGATCATACATCCAAGAGTTTGAAGCCTAGAGCAGGGTCCTAAAGCCATAAGAAAAGAGAAATGCATAAATGTTGAAAATAGCAGAATAATGGGAAATTATGAGGATGAGAAACATTCTAAGGAAAGAGGACACAACCCAGATTTTGGTGATCACAGAGCACTGACTTCAGATAACAGCATTAACCCTGGGAGAGCAGCCAAGTTGGCGAGAGCTGGGCCATGACCTGGTCAAGTGGGCTAGATTATTTCTCTCACCATCTCTGTCAATCCCAAACTTTTAGTGAGACAGGCAGCAGAGATATTGAAAATACCTAATGGACATCAAGGTCTGAGCAACAAGAACAGATGTGGGCTGGAGTGCTGGCAGAGGTACTGGAGACCTTCTGCCCAGCTGAATCCTGGGGAGATCACAGAATTGGGCCCAGGCATCCAGGGTATCAGAGCAGCTTCTTAACAACCAAGACAGAACTCCTTCAACAGACTTCAAATTTGTGTGCACTCACAGCATGGACCTGCAATAACTGCCCTTTTTGGAACCCTGATCTTGTTCTCCTCCAAATAAAGACCGGGTATCCTTACACAGTACCCTATTTATCTAGTTTTATATCACCCCAGGTTTGGTTATCTGTTTACTTATCTATCTCCGCACTATTGTAAAATGCTGAAAAAGCAGTCCCGTTTTTCTCTGTGTTTTTGGTACCTAGTATAATAGTTAATGGACTTCCTTGGTGGCTCAGTGGTAAAGAATCCACCTGCAATGTAGGAGATGTGAGTTTGATCCCTGGATCAGGAAGATCCCCTGGAGGACGGCATGGCAACCTACTCCAGTATTCTTGCCTGGAGAATCCCATGGACAGAGGAGACTGGCAGGCTATGGTTCATGCATCAAAGAGAGTTAGACATGACTCAAACGACTTGGCATTCTGCATCCTCATAATACTTTGCCTCTATTTCAGATGGGAGTGTTGGAATCCTGGAAGAAGTAGAATCTGAGAGGAATTTGTGTGGGCTAAAATTCAGGCTTGCAGAGTGGGGAGAACTGGATTTGCAAGCTGAGGAAATGCAATAATAGAAGGCAGGAAGTGAGAAGGAAATGCTATTGCAGAAAGAGGAAGTACTGAAGCCTGGCTGCATGAACGAAGGCAGGAGTAGGGAGCAAGTCTGAAATCGTATTCTGAGACCAGACTGTCAGGTGACATCAATGATCAGCTCAAGGAAGTTGAAATGTATCTTGTAGACTGGAGAGAGAAGTGGAAAATTGTAGAGCACAGGCAAATCTTGACTGCAAGTATGTGACGTATTACATGGGAAAAAGTCCTGTTATAGGGTGGTTCAATAGTCAAGGCAGGAGGCAGGGTCAGAACTTGACCTTGGCAGTGAAGAACAGTGGGAATGGAGAGGACAACTTATATAGGGGAGGCATTATGGAGTATGATTACCAGCCCTTGATAAATGATCAGAAGTCCAAATAATGGGGGGCCACGATCAAAGATGATGGCAAAGTTGTGAGCCTTGATTCCAGAGAGAACGGTGCTGAGCTCAACACCATGAGTAACTGAGAGAAGTCCCAGGTTGAGATTGAACTGACAGGGGAAAAGAAGGGCTACAGTAAGGACATTTGAATCTGATGGACTAGATGGAAAACCAAGGGGAGGGTTGTGAAAACTAAGGGGAGGGTTGCAAAAACCATCTCAAATGTTGAGTCAGAGTTAGGCGAGACCTCAGAGATGAAGTTAGGGAATTGGCTCAAGCAGACTCAAATTTTACTGAGCATGAAAAGACAAAGCTTAGTAGCTGGTAGACTGGGATCCTCATTGTGGTGCTCACTTCCTCTTTCCCTGAAACTCACTGCTCCTCTGTGTCTCTCAGAGGAAGGTGAAGGAGCGATTCCTGAGCTATCCAGCTGAATTGCTATCATGCATAGCTGATGTCCCAGAGGCAAGGAAGAGAGGAAGCAGCCTCAACCCAAAGTTTTATTCAACCTCGAAAGAATTATAATTATAAAAGCTTTCTAATGGTGTATTATAAATCATTGGAAATGGAGAGAATTTTCTGGAACAAAAATTTATTCATGAGTAAAATGTATTAACCATGTTAAGAAATCCTAGATTGTTCAGAGGAGTTTTAATCTGGCCCAAGAGACCCAATATCTCTAAGGAATTGTTTTGCTTTTTCTCTAAGTACACAAGACAAGATGTATTGATCCCAAGCTGACATTGTCATTGTTACTGATAATAATAGCACAGATCTTAGCTCGTCAAATAAAATGTTCTTGTGTTCTGCTCTTACTGGGTTTCTTGTTGTTTTTCTTTAGTCGTTCAGTCGTGTTTGACTCTTATGATGCCATGGACTGTAGCTCACCAGGCTCCTCTGCCCATGGGATTACCCAGGCAAGAATACTGGAGTGGGTTGCCATTTCCTTCTCCAGAGGATCTTCACAACCCAGAGATCAAACCCACGTCTCCTGCATTGCCTGGTGGATTCTTTACCACTGAGCCACTGAGCCTTATAGGGTTTACATGTTAGTAAGTTTGCTTATCTATGCTGAGGGTTAATGTACTATTTTCTCTTTCTGAAAAGGATTTTTAATTTTTTTAAAAACTAAATTATTGTAGGTTACTTCTCCAAAGAATAGCAAGGAGAGATAAGAAAGCCTTCCTCAGCGATCAATGCAAAAAAACAGAGGAAAACAATAGAATGGGAAAGACTAGAGATCTCTTCATGAAAATTAGAGATACCAAGGGAACATTTCATGAAAAGATGGGTTCAATAAAGGACAGAAATGGTATGGACCTAACAGAAGCAGAAGATATTAAGAAGAGGTGGCAGGAATACACAGAAGAACTGTACAAAAAAGATCTTCACAACCCAGATAATCACGATGGTATGATCACTCACCTAGAGCCAGACATCCTGGATTGTGAAGTCAAGTGGGCCTTAGGAAGCATCACTACAAGCAAAGCTAGTGGAGGTGATGAAATTCCAGTTGAGCTATTTCAAATCCTAAAAGATGATGCTGTGAAAGTGCTGCACTCAATATGCCAGCAAATTTGGAAAACTCAGCAGTGGCCACAGGTCAGTTTTCTTTCCAATCCCAAAGAAAGGCAATGCCAAAGAATGCTCAAACTACCACACAATTGCACTCATCTCACATACCAGGAAAGTAATGCTAAAAATTCTCCAAGCCAGGCTTCAACAGTAGGTGAACCATGAACTTCCAGATGTTTAAGCTGGTTTTAGAAAAGGCAGAGGAACCAGAAATCAAATTGCCAACATCTGCTGGATCATGGAAAAAGCAAGAGAGTTCCAGAAAAACATCTATTTCTGCTTTATTGACTATGCCAAAGCCTTTGACTGTGTGGATCACAAGAAACTGTGGGAAATTCTGAAAGAGATGGGAATACCAGACCACCTGACCTGCCTCTTGAGAAACCTATATGCAGGTCAGGAGCAACAGTTAGAACTGGACATGGAACAACAGACTGGTTCCAAATAGGAAAAGGAGTCCGTC
>NW_011494917.1:2271746-2285748 GCF_000754665.1 Bison bison bison | reverse complement strand
CTTTGACTGTGTGGATCACAAGAAACTGTGGGAAATTCTGAAAGAGATGGGAATACCAGACCACCTGACCTGCCTCTTGAGAAACCTATATGCAGGTCAGGAGCAACAGTTAGAACTGGACATGGAACAACAGACTGGTTCCAAATAGGAAAAGGAGTCCGTCAAGGCTATATATTGTCACCGTGCTTATTTAACTTCTATGCAGAGTACATCATGAGAAACACTGGGCTGGAAGAAGCACAAGCTGGAATCAAGATTGCTGGGAGAAATATCAATAACCTCAGATATGCAGATGACACCATCCTTATGGCAGAAAGTGAAGAACTAAGGAGCCTCTTGATGAAAGTGAAAGTGGAGAGTGAAAAAGTTGGCTTAAAGCTCAACATTCAGAAAACTAAGATCATGGCATCTGGTCCCATCACTTCATGGCAAATAGATGGGGAAACAGTGGAATACTTAGTGGAAACAGTGGCAGACTTAATTTTCTTGGGCTCCAAAATCACTGCAAATGGTGACTGCAGCCATGAAATAAAAAGACGCTTACTCCTTTGAAGAGAAGTTATGACCAACCTAGACAGCATGTTAAAAAGCAGAGACATTACTTTGCCAACAAAGGTCTGTCTAGTCAAGGCTATGGTTTTTCCAGTAGTCATGTATGGATGTAAGAGTTGGACTATAAAGAAAGCTGAGCACAAAAGAATCGATGCTTTTGAACTGTGGTGTTGGAGAAGACTCTTGGGAGTCCCTTGGACAATGAGATCCAACCAGTCCATCTTAAAGGAAATCAGTCCTGACTATTCTTTGGAAGGACTGATGTTGAAGCTGAAACTCCAATACTTTGCCACCTGATGTGAAGAACTGACTCACTGGAAAAGACCCTGATGCTGGGAAAGATTGAAGGCAGGAGGAGAAGGGGATGACAGAGGATGAGATGGTTGGATGGCATCATTGACTCGATGGACATGAGCTTGAGCAAGCTCCAGGAGATAATGAAGGACAGGGAGGCCTGGCGTGCTGCAGTCCATGGGGTCTCAAAGAGTCAGACACAACTGAGCGATTGAACTGAACTGAACTTCTGGACCAAATATTTTGAAAGCTTAGCGTTCAACAACCCCGTCCTCACATAAAAATGATTTTGATGTTTTAGATTGTGTAACAGCACAGGCCCACAATTTATTAACCCTTTCATTTCATGGAAACAATCATACCACACTGAGTTGGAAATTTCGCTTTTCTCCCAAGTTTACTTGTATTTCAAATAAAAAGGAAATTAAGAGAAAATGACCATGTTTCCACTCTGGTGTCGTGCTTGCTCTGTTTGAATCCTGGGGTGGGCCCTGTGGTGGTTTCCTACAGCTGTTGTCACTTATCACCACAAACTGGATGGTCTAAGACAACAGAAAGGCACTTTCCCACCATTCTAGTCACTTCAAGTTCCTAAATCAAGTGGTCTGTGGGGCCTCGCTTCCTCTGAAGGCTTTAGGGACGACTCTTTCCTTGTCTCTTGCTCATTTCTGGTGGCCCCAGACATGTCCAGGCTTATGGCAGCATTTCTCCAGTCCCTGCTTCTATCTTCACATGGCCATTTCCCCTCTGTGTCTGTGTGTCCATCTGCCTTTTGTATAAGCATGCTCACATTACATGTAGGGCCCACCATAATCCAGGATAACCTTATCTCAAGATCTTCCGTTTAATTATATCTATGAAGACGCTTTTTCAAATAGTCACTTGCCCAAGTACAGAGGGTAGGACTGGGATATATTTCTTTTGCAGGGACAAAATTCAACCCACTATATTACCAGCTGTGTGACTTTGGGCAACTTATTATACCTCTCTGTGCCTTTGTTGCCTCATCTGGAAAAAAGAGATGGTAATAGTAACCAGTAATTATATAAATAAATAGTATATACAAACCACTTAGCACAGTGCTTGAAACATAAATAGTGGCTGTTATTATTTGCTTGGCATAATGCAAAAAGCAAACAAGGAACAAAAGACAAGATCAAGTTATGACTCTGCTCTTTACCATGCACTACACTTCATGTTTCTGTAGTATGTATTTTCCATTTTAAGTTTTATTCAGTATTTATCTCACTCCAGCCTCACCCAGGCTCTGTGAAATGAAGGTATTAAATATCATATCATACCTATTTTACAACTTCCCTGGTGGCTCAGATGGTGAAGAATCTGCATGCAATACAGGGGACCCAGATTTAATCCCTAGATTGGGAAGATCCCCTGTAGAAGGAAATGGCAACCCAAACTCCAGTATTCTTGCCTGGAAAATTCCATGAACAGATTAGCCTGGCAGGCTATAGTCCATGGGGTCACAAAGAGTCGGACACGACTGATCAACTAACACACACAACTATTTTACAACGAAATAAGCAGAGGTACTGTGTGGTTATGTGCAGTAGTTAATATCATCACTGGATCTGGAACTCTTGAAGACAGAATCCAACACTCTGTCTCTCTTAACAATGGAGACAGGCAAGTTATTTCATATTTTCATGAAAAATCATCCTTCCATGTCAAACACTTTATCTAGAAATAAAAGAGGGGTTGTGATAGAGATCTTGATTTGAAATATATCTACGATAATTAATATGAAAGAAAGGCCAAAAAAAAAGAGGAATTAGAAAAGGTGAAGAAAATATATTTACGAAGTGATGAAAAGGTCTTTATTTAGAATATCCTTTTCTTTCGGGTTTCATATTTAATATGTTGGTATGTTTGGTCTGGAACAGGTTAGCGATAGGCAACCTCTTCAGGCAAATTTCATCCAGTCTGTTCCTGTGGCCCCTGGGGTCACAGGGGGTTGGAGCTGCCAGCAGATGTCCCGGGAGAAGCTGTTCTTTGCTCCATCCTTGTTCTAATCGTTCTCAGTGGCTCCAGCCCAGTCGTTAACACTTCAGGGAACACAGGGGCAGAAACAGGTAAGAAACAGGCAATTAAAGAGCAGTAATAAGAAACCGTGATTTAATTCTTTGCCAACCATGGTGAGAACAAACCCGCTCTGTTTTTTTCTTCAAAAGGTATTCCTTGATGGGGAAAAAATTAGATGTATAGAAAGGAAAGTACATGAAGGAGGGATTCTGATGTTTTCATCTAGATCACTCAGCCTCTTGTTATTAAATTCCCCTGTGAGCTCTCGCTAGAAGCCAGAAAGTTACTTCTTAGAATAAAAAGAACAGAAATAAAAGAAGAAAGAGGGGATGAGATAATTAAGTGGGGACTCATTCTTACAAATTTTATTCTTGAAATATGGGGTGTGAATAATTACTTACGAAGATGAAATATGAGTAAATATGGGTATTATAACCTCCTTTGGAAATTGGACTCATGCTGTTTAAAGTCATTTTAATAATCTTGTGGTTTATTCTGTAATGTATTTTCCAAATTGCTCTAGAAAGCCTCAAGGCACGCGTACAATGAGATCATTCAGCAAAGCTCTTTAAACAATTGATAATAGTAATAAAATGAAGCAGCCTGCATCTAATCCTAACCCACATTAAGACAATTTTTTGTCCTTTTATGGCATCTGCCTTGAAGTGACTGACCTGTGGGTAAAAATTAATTAAATCCCACAGCTGCAATGAGGGGGAAAATTCCAGACAAGAAAAATTAAATCCTGTTATAAAGAAACTTTTTGATTCACAGGTTGGGTTACAACTGGGTCAGATTATGCCCTTGGTGTACAAGAGAATGTAAAAAGCATCTTTCACTCTATAACCTGAAGACTTATAACACAAGGTTCTCTTTTGTCTAGGAGGATGATTAAATGACTGACTCAAGAACATCTTGCTTTTGTTTTCTTCCTTTATCCTATGCTGCCTCTCAACAATTAGTCCCCAGATGAACTCCATCTAATCCTACGTTTAAAGCATTACAGCATTTGACACAATGATACAGTAATTAATTTTCCCAACTCAACTGCTTCTCATTTTTCCAATCTGTCTTCAATGAAGGAACTGAACAATATGTGTCCCACGTAGTGGAGGAAAAGCTATTTCAGCTAAACATTAGGAGACGGCTGTTTCTTCCTGCCTTCAGTACTGGATTTTATTTATTTATGTTGTATTTCTGAAAACTGTATTTTTTAAAAAGATGTAATTCCCCTCTAACTGGAACTTGCAGTCTGCAGGGCATATGTCTTCCAGGAACTGGACTGAGAACCCCAAGCAGGAAACAACCAAATATCCATCAGATGGTAAATGCATCGAGTCCCTGACTGATGCATCGAGTCCCTGCTGTTCTCTGTTATATTTGAACAGGAGCCCGTCAGTGGAGCGCAGTCCACTGGGATGGGATAACTCTGCCTTTTCTTCAGCCACCCTCAGGCCTTCATGTCTCATTTCCTCTCTGCCAAGTTCAGTCTGTCCACCCTTTTAGCTGATCAGTGAGACCCCATTAACATCATCTGTCACATGCATGACGTGCTTCTCCGGATTATGACGAAGTCAAAGACCTTCCTTGCCCACCTGGGACAGATACCAAGTCTAACTTAAATGCAAACACAGGACCGCATGCAAATGATAAACAGAAATCACAGATATGGCTTCTTATGACTTCAAACCAGCTCTAGCTGAGCCAACCAAAGTGAAGAATTTAGAGAGTTTTCTGAAAAGTCTTCTAGGAGGCCAAAGGCTTGAGGACGTGTTTTAAATGTTAACATTTAAAGGCATGAAAAGATTGGCTCACAGAGAACAGAGTAAGCTAAGAGCAAGGAACAATTTTCAGAAACACATGAGCCTGAGGAGGGGAGCTGTCGTGGGCATGCAAAACTTTGTTAGGCCAGAAAAGAGAAAAATCCAAAACAGACTTTCCCACGGCCTCTCCAGAGAGCTGATACGCGGATATCTCCTTGAAAGACTAGCTGCTTTTGTGTTGTGTTACATTTAGTGTAGCGGGTTATAGATTCTCAGACGCTTCTTCAGACTCAAATGATGAAAACAATAGATATTATTTCCACATTGCTAATCTCTAAAGAATGATGAGTTGCTAAGTGTTATGGTTTATCTGGTTTTTTACAGGGACCACAGAAGCAACTGGGTGTCCATGGAAGTTTGTAAGCAAGCAAGGAGCTATTGAGGAGACAGTTCCTGAAGGCCCGTACCTCCAGTGACATAGCTGGTCAGGAAGGAGCCACCTGATAGTCTCTGAAGGTTAGCTATTGGAATAATCCTGTGTGTTATTACCAAACTTGAATTCATGTTTCTGGGCATGACTGTTGGCCCTACAGCCAGAGCAGAGATCCACTTCTCAGACTGAGCCCACAGAATTCTCCACTCGATGTACAGTGTACGGTTTTTATCATTTGCTCTTTCAAGATGTCTCTTAAACAACATGGCCAAATCCTGAGTGGAACTGAGAACTTTTTCTCCTTTGACTGCTGCCTTCTTCCCCGCCAGTGCTCTTGTTAAGGATGTCCAGGCTAGCAGAGCAGAGAGCCCAGGGTCCCAAGGAGCCTCCTTTCTGAGAGTTCTGATCCACTGCCCACACTTCAAAACCACATCGTTATCAGTGGCCCTAGGAGCTCAGGGCTCTGCGGGAAGGCTTTGCTTCAGATCTCCTTGCTTGTTCTTCAGGACATAAAACAAATGCCTCGAGGCTTTCATCTCTGTCAGAGAATGTTCTCTTGGATTATCTTCACTCAGACTAAAAACGGGAGAGCGGAGGTGCCACAGAAAAGTGAACGTGTTTTTTTATCCACTTTCTCACTGACTCAACAAACAGTTCAGTCCTTCCTCTGCACAGGTCAGGATGCTAGATTTTCCTGGGAGTGGGGAGTGCGGGCGTGGGTCTCTGGGAGGGCTGGGAGGCTGGCCATATGTGTGGAGACCATGCAGCTCCTCTGCTGACTGCTCTGGTCTGAGAGTTCTTTGGGTTAAGTTTGTGTAGAAAACAGGAGAACTTAGCATCCTCAGGGTCCAAGACCAAGGAATGAAGGGACTGCGTGGAAGGGGAGATTAAAGAAGCTACTTATAAGTCATTTATTATATCATGTTCCAAACAGGTGCTTTCCCCTCCTGATTTCAGACACAACTTACTCCAGATGACAGTGTATGAGCAGACCACCACCTCGCCCAGTCCACTGTCCCTAGCTACACCTGAGCAGGTATAATTCCTACCCAGATACTAGCAGAAGTTGTTGAATCAATAGATGAGTGTTAAGTAAATAAACAGTAAATTTGTTGCTAAGTTGTTTCAGTCATGTCCCACTCTGTGCAGTCCCATAGACGGCAGCCCACCAGGCTCCCCCGTCCCTGGGATTCTTCAGGCAAGAACACTGGAGTGGGTTGCCATTTCCTCCTCCAATGCATGAAAGTGAAAAGTGAAAGGGAAGTCCCTCGGTCGTGTCCGACTCTTAGCGACCCCATGGACTGCAGCCCACCAGGCTCCTCCGTCCATGGGATTTTCCAGGCAAGAGTACTGGAGTGGGGTGCCATTGCCTTCTCCGAAACAGTAAATAAGTGTTAAATAAATAGATAAAATGTTCCCACTGGCCCTTTATTAGACAGTATGTAATAAGCAAAAAGGAGAAATCAGAAGGTAGAAAAGCAGATGATCGTGTTCATTTGTTCTTGCTTTCCAAAAAGACGTGAGATGCACTGCTGTCTCTATTTCCTTAGAAAAGAAGTCAAAACTGAGTAGATAAGTGATATCACTTCTAAGAATGGTGCCAAGCCAGGTGAGAACCCACATCCCCTCTGAAGTATTGACTTGTGTGAATTCCTCATCCTTACCTTGAGGAAGGTTCTCTTTCCTTCTAAGCCCCCAGAGTAAGATAAGTTTGATCCCTGGTTTCTGCAAAGCATGTAGTCCTACAAACAACTGGTCATTAGAGTTTGGAGACCAGAAAGCAAGAGAAATTTTAAGTGAAAGTGTTAGTCCCTCAGTCGTGTCCGACTCTTTGTGACTCCATGGACTGTAGCCTTCCAGGCTCCTCTTTCCATGGAATTCTCCAAGCAAGAATACTGGAGTGGGTTGCCATTCCCTTCTCGAGGGGATCTTCCCAACCCTGGGATTGAATCCAGGTCTCCCACATTGCGGGTGGATTCTTACCATCTGAGGAACCAGGGAAGCCATGAGTTCCTTTAGAGGACGCAAAACTTACCTGTGTGCAAAAGAAAAACCACCAAATACCCCCCCAACCCCCACCCCAACACACACACACACATGCTCAGTATTGATGTTAGTACCTTTTCTGAGGAGACAGAAATGACTGAATCTATCTTTAGATTAGGTTAGAATTTATCTTTAGAGAAAAACAGATGGGTATATAATATGCTTTGTGAGTCAGAAGAATTCCTAGAAAGAAAAATAATAATTAATTTACAGTACAAATTAATCGTTGCCACTTACCGCCTTTTTTTTTTTTTTTTTTGAGGATAGAAGATAATTAAGATGACACCAGGATGAACTGCCTTGATTGTTGACAGAAGTCAGACCTAACAAGTCATCAGTTTCTTCCCATGGAGACCTGTGCTCTCTCACCTCTCTTCCTCCATTTCCTCCAGCAGACTTTCCCAGACTGATGCTGAGTTATTTGTTGAGTCAGCCTGGCGTGCCTTCCGTTTGAAAGTGAATTGGCAGAGTTGATGGACTTTCGAGATTCACTCCTATCTGTTAGCCTAAGAGGCTTCACCGGGCTAGACTTCAGTATCTGTAGCAGTACTTCCCCCAGGACCTCGGCACACCAGCCAGGCTACTATCAGAGAAAAGAAAAGACATCTATCTGCCAAACATTGCCCTGTGTCCTTACACACTCACATGCCTGAGTCCATAGGGAATGCTCCAGGCCTCCCATTGTAACCTGAAGGGTGCTAACTTCAGCTTGGTTCACATCTGTGAGTATACACGTATACACATAAAGGCACACACGTGTACACATAAAGGCACACACTTGCACATGTGTGCTCACAAGGTAGGCTTAGGGGGAAAAATCCATTTTACCTATCTCTCTTGTGGTGAGGTAAAGAATCCACCTGCCAAGGAAAGAGATGTAGGAGATATGGGTTTGATCCCTGGGTCGGGAAGATCCCCTGAAGAAGGAAATGGCAACCCACTCCAGTATTCTTGCCTGGAAAATCCCATGGACAGAGGAGCCTGGCGGGCTACAGTCCATGGGGTCCCTAAGAGTTGGACATTACTGAGCACCCACCCACTTGCCTTTTTATTTCTTCAGCAGAAATAAAAGATGATTAGTCTCTTTAGATGGAAGTTCCTATAGTACTCTCAGCACACCTTTTCTCCTTCAATCAATAGCATAGAAATGAAGTCTGCTTTTTGGGCTCAGACTTTCTGCACAAGATGAAAAGATGGCAATCACATGAAAGTGATCAGGAGAAATGTTTGGAGAAAAAATACTTTCTTCTAGTTTCAACTCACTGAATAGGCAGAAACACTGCAAATGTGGATTGGCATGACAGCTCATTGACTAGACCCTGTGAAATTGCCTCCCCACCCCACCTCCTACCCCTGGGTTTCAGATCTCCATTCCCACAAAATTCCTCCAGCCCAGCTGTTTGGAAGATGGAAGAATATTATTAAGACACAATTTAAAACTCAATCATTTGCTGAAAGGATTGATATTTGCTAAACTTGTTTTTGTGGAGAAGGACGTCAAACTTATTTTAACCCTGGATGGAAGCTGGAAAGCAGATTACTCCCCAGTGTTGATTGCCAGGAAAGAAATATTTGACATTTATTAAGGAGAGCGCTGTGAAGAAGAAAATGCCACTTGCATGACCCAGATGTTAACCAATGGTAGCAAAGTTCACCACTTGACCCCTTGGCGCCTGGTTATTTTAAGTGCAAAGACTCCTGGTGCTTTTCTTGAGAAAGGCAAACACATCCACTGCAGAGTGTAGTCACTGAATTCAGCGGCCCCTCGATGGGGTCAATCAACAGGTGCTCGGTCTACATGCAGTGTTCCTCAATGCCATTCCTGATTCTAAAAGTGTGTGCCTGGAGTCCCAGGCACTTATATTTTTAACAAGCTTATATTTTTAGGAGTGTTTTCAGCTACTATGAATAAAGCTGCTGTAAAGAACATTACTTTACAGTCTTTTGATGGATAAACTTTTTATACTGCTTAGGTATATGCATAGGAATAGAATTGCTTTGCCGTGAATAGGCGTACATAACACTATAGGAAACTGCCAATGAGTGCTCCAAAGTGATTATAGTCCCACCAGCTGGGTAGAAATGTTCCAGTGGTTTCTCCTTCTTGCCAACATTTGATGTCATACTTTTAGTCAGTCTAAGTAGCTCTGAAATTGCATCTCATTGTAGTTTCAATTTGCATTTCTCAGATAAAAATTGATGTTGAGCACAACGCCGTCTTCCTTGTCACTACCTTTTTGATTTTCAGTATTTGAGCTACAAGAAAGTTTGTACGTATTTTTGGTTCATCTTTAGAGTCAGCTCAAGCAGGGTCCTGGAATTCAGTTACCATGGGAACATAGGTTTTCTGTTATTTCCTCTCTACTTACCATCCTCCTCCTTTACTGTTGATTTCTCGGTAAAATTTGGTTTGAAAGGAGAATTATTGAGCCAGTTCTGTTCATCAAGGCTTCCGTGTAACCACTGCTCCTTGCTTGCCCCATGGAAAATTATGATTTAAATTTTTTATGGATCTTTCTTTTTGTTACCTATGGAAGCAAAAGGCTTTCACATGTCTCTAGATCCTAACTGGAAGCAAAGTTATTTTCCTTTTACCTTTTTCTAGTTCCTAAGTAGTTGACCATAATTAAAAATTAGGGAAACCCAAAGACATATGCAGATTTCCAGCTTCTATTGAAGGTAGGCTCTCTTGAACCCTCTAGGCCTGTAGCCCTTACTTGCAGTGATTAGTGAGCCAAGCTATGGCTTCTCCTTTACTCAAGGTGGAAACCCCCAACTTCCACCCAGTTCTTCCTACTCCTGTCATCCAGCCCAAGTCACATGACCTGTAATTCCTGATCTTTTGAATATTCATCACCAGATCTTTCCATCAAGACTGAAGGAGAGTCCTTCAGCAGAGTTTTTAACCAAATTCTGATTTGTTTGAACCCAAGGGCAATAAATATTAAGTTAAAAAAACCTCTTGCATGACTGAGAATCTTTTCTGGTTCAAGTCTCCGATCAAATTTGGCAGCTAATTTATTTTCCAGACAAAAATTTCAGGAATAATTCCTGAGTTAGGATAGAATGTTCTGCTCTGAAAAGACAGAGAAACTTGGAGACTACAGAAACTATGTTAAATTTCCATGCTCTCAGCTGTATCACTCAGAGAAGGCGATGGCACCCACTCCAGTCCTCTTGCCTGGAGAATCCCATGGGTGGAGGAGCCTCGTGGGCTGCAGTCCATGGGGTCAGGAAGAGTTGGACATGCCTGAGGGACTTCACTTTCACTTTTCACTTTCATGCATTGGAGAAGGAAATGGCAACCCACTCCAGTGTTCTTGCCTGGAGAATCCCAGGGACGGGGGAGACTGGTGGGCTGCCGTCTATGGGGTCGCACAGAGTCAGACACGACTGAAGTGACTTAGCAGCAGCAGCAGCAGCTGTATCACTGAAGTATCATCTGTTGATAGGTGACAGTTAAACATACTAGGCACTATCTTTGACCTTTCTTTCAACACAACATCAATATATCTCTCAGAACCTTCTCAAACTTAGTTTACAAGTCACCATTATAGGAGCTTCTTGCCATAAAATTCCCTACTCCTAGGACTTTCAATTAGTATCAATTTCAAGCAAGAAGTCCCAGCCCAATTCTTATATGTATATTCTTTTCATCTTCTGAACTTGGGATACTCCTAAACTATGCCTAGGCTTAGTACTTTTAAATGAAGTCAAGCAGGATGAATTCTCTGAAAAAAATTCTTTAATCAAAATAGTGCATGCATACTAAGTCTCTTCAGTCATGTCCATATCTTTGCAAACCTATGGACTGTAGCCCACCAGGCTCTTCTGTCCATGGGATTCTCCAGGCAAAAATACTGGAGTGGGTTGCCATTCCTTTCTCCAGAGGATCTTTCTGATCCAGGGATTGAACCCACGTCTCCTGAGGCTCCTGCATGACAGGAAGATTCTTTACTGCTGAGCCTCTAGGGAAGCCCCTAATCAAAATAGAAGTTAGCCTTACACTGGAAGATCACCAGCAAAGAAGTATCAGGAAAACAAAATTTAAAAGTCATAGTTAGGATGTAAATTTTGGTGCTTTAACTAGCACCAAAATTCATTCCTGTGACTAGACTATCAATTTGCATGACTGTTCTGCAACCAATCAAGAGCTTCCTAGAGACAGAGACTATATCTTACTCATTATATGACTTCAGCACCAAGCTCACTGCCAGGCATATAGTGGATGTTGAATAAATAGATGATAAGAAGTAGTCTTTTCTGGATTATGCTGGATGCAAGTTCAGAAAAAGTCAAGGAGCTCAAAAATTCACACTATTGCTGATTTCTGAAAGTCATGGATTAAAAGATTTCAAAACCATATGTGTGTTGTAATGAACCTAGAATGTCCTGGAATATGTTAAGATTTTGATCCTAGCAAAAGTTGTGTGGGGCAAGGAAGAACTCTGCCAAAAGAATCTTCTTATCCTTTGTTAACTATGAATCCAGAGCTCTCCAGGAACTGCTGCCGGTGCTGCTGCTGAGTCCCTTTAGTCGTGTCTGACTCTGTGCAACCCCATAGGCGGCAGCCCACCAGGCTCCGCCGTCCTTGGGATTCTCCAGGCAAGAACACTGGGTGCCATTTCCTTCTCCAAGGCGTGAAAGTGAAAAGTGAAAGGGAAGTCGCTCAGTCGTGTCTGACCCTTAGCGACGCCATGGACTGCAGCCTACAAGGCTCCTCCACCCATGGGATTTTCCAGGCAAGAGTACTGGAGTGGGTTGCCATTGCCTTCTCTGTCTCCAGAAACTAGAGGCCCCTTAATAAAAATCAAGGTTCTAACTCAGAGGGCATTCACGGTCAGCCCATACTCTCTGGACAAGAACAGCAGGAAGGGGAATGCTGAGCTGATGTGTCCAGTATGCCTCAGGAATCCCAAGCCCTGAGAGATGACTATCTAGGCAGCTCAGTGGCAGCAGAAGCTGTGGGAAATGAACAAGTGGGCAAAATTAGCGTGGGTTTTCAAGCAGTATTCAATTAATTTTTCATGGTGATGTTTTACAGCATGTGTTTTTTGCCTGAGTTGGAGCCACTTTCAATTCACAGTAGCCCATTGTTGAAGCAGCATCTCTGCTTCCTATTCCTAAATTTTAAATACCTTGGTAAGGTCTGCACATTCTCTGCCCATGTTACACATAGATCTTTTTACTGGAGAGCCTGACATTTCTTAACTAATGCCTGAGATGACAAATTAGCTCTAATTGATTCCACTTACCTGTTTTTATGTAATGTTGATTTCAATTTAACCATAAACTTTTTTAATTGGGAAAAAGATAACTAGAGAAGTCTGATTGAGAATTTTAACAATTAAATCAGATTATAAGTGGGTAGAAGATTGAGCTTGAAGGCAAATTTTGGCTGAGTAAGTTGGGTCACTTGCTGCCTTCAAGCTCAGTCTTCTATCCAATTATAATCTGATTTAATTGTTAAAATTCTCAATCAGGCTTCTCTAGTTATCTTTTTCTTTAGCAACTGTCAAAGAGTAAGATTGAACTTAAATAAAACACTGTTATTTTAGGCTTCAAACTAAAAAATGAGATTTTCTACCGGCCTTACATTTTTTAAATACATATTAAAGTTGAACATCTGTAAAGAAAATTATAAATTATAGTTCTTTTGCTTAAAGAATTATTACAAAAAGAATTCATCCATCTAAGAACCAACTTGATGAAGAAATCAAACATTCAGTTCAGTTCAGTCGCTCAGTTGTGTTCGACTCTTTGCGACCCCATGAATTGCAGCACGCCGGGCCTCCCTGTCCATCACCAACTCCCGGAGTTCACTCAGACTCATGTCCATCGAGTCAGTGATGCCATCCAGCCATCTCATCCTCCGTCGTCCCCTTCTCCTCCTGACCCCAATCCCTCCCAGCATCAGAGTCTTTTCCAATGAGTCAACTCTTTGCATGAGGTGGCCAAAGTACTGGAGTTTCAGCTTTAGCATCATTCCTTCCAAAGAAATCCCAGGGCTGATCTCCTTCAGAATGGACTGGTTGGATCTCCTTGCAGTCCCAAGGACTCTCAAGAGTCTTCCCCAACACCACAGTTCAAAAGCATCAATTCTTCAGTGCTCAGCTTTCTTCACAGTCCAACTCTCACATCCATACATGACCACAGGAAAAACCATAGCCTTGACTAGATGGACCTTTGTTGGCAAAGTAATGTCTCTGCTTTTCAATATGCTGTCTAGACTGGTCATAACTTTCCTTCCAAGGAGTAAGCGTCTTTTAATTTCATGGCTGCAGTCACCATCTGCAGTGATTTTGGAGCCCAAAAAATAAAGTCTGACACTGTTTCCACTGTTTCCCCATCTATTTCCCATGAAGTGATGGGACCAGATGCCATGATCTTCGTTTTCTGAGTGTTGAGCTTTAAGCCAACTTTTTCACTCTCCACTTTCACTTTCATCAAGAGGCTTTTTAGTTCCTCTTCATTTTCTGCCATAAGGGTGGTGTCATCTGCATATCTGAGGTTATTGATATTTCTCCCGGCAATCTTGATTCCAGCTTGTGCTTCTTCCAGTCCAGTGTTTCTCATGATGTACTCTGCATAGAAGTTAAATAAGCAGGGTGACAATATACAGCCTTGACGTACTCCTTTTCCTATTTGGAACCAGTCTGTTGTTCCATGTCCAGTCCTAACTGTTGCTTCCTGACCTGCATATAGGTTTCTCAAGAGGCAGGTCAGGTGGTCTGGTATTCCCATCTCTTTCAGAATTTTCCAGTTTATCGTGATCCACACAGTCAAAGGCTTTGGCATAGTCAATAAAGCAGAAATAGATGTTTTTCTGGAACTCTCTTGCTTTTTCCATGATCCAGCAGATGTTGACAATTTG
>NW_011494917.1:2246300-2271585 GCF_000754665.1 Bison bison bison | reverse complement strand
CATATTGAGTGCAGCACTTTCACAGCATCATCTTTCAGGATTTGAAATAGCTCAACTGGAATTCCATCACCTCCACTAGCTTTGTTCGTAGTGATGCTTACCAGCATTCAAAACCCTCCAAATGGTTCACCAAATCATGACCCTCTTGACACTCTTTAAACATAACCTCTGTCCTTATTTCCAACACCACAAATTACTTTGCTTTTGAACATTATAGATGTGAAATTATACCGTATATATTTTTATGTCTGTAAGCCATATACTGGTCTATAATTTGGTGATAATCAAAATTCAGGTTTATTAACTCTGGTAACCAGAGTATTGAGCCTTTGTTTCTGTACTTTTGTGTCATTCAGGATTATTCAGGAAGGCTAAAAAAATGACTATGCATTTTGAGTCGGGAGTTACTTAATATAGAAAACTAGAAAGATTTGGAAGAGTTGAGGGGGCAAAGGTCAAGAGTGCAGGCTAGGAGACCTGGAGATGCAGTGATGGCGGGAAACCGACGTCAGTGGCCTCACTGCTTATCTGACGGGCTGCCCCTCTGCCCAAACTCTGTATCCTAGGGAAGCTGTCAGCAGTGATCTTAGCTCCCTCCACGGGGCTATCACAGGAGAAAACACATTCTCCTCTTCTCCTTCCTAATCTCACCTGAGTTCTTATCATTGGCAGACTTAACCCAGAATTCTCCTGGAAAGGAATTCAGGAGAGTGACATTTTAGATTTCCCTCCTGTGATGCAGGAGAGAACATAGAAAGGGGCAATGACGATGCTGAGCTAAAAGCATCATTTGGCAGAAGTTTCATTCTAAATTAGCTAGCTGAAGGAGGAGGATAAGCCTCACCGGCTTGGCTCTCTGTCTTCAGGTCCATTTCTAACAAAAATCCTATAGCGCCCTCCTTAGGGATACTTGAAAGCCTGTATTTTACTTTTTTCAAGACCAATGAATTAGAAGGCCCTCTTCTCTTTCAGATTGCAGGGGCAGCTTTTGAAGATAAGCAGGCGAGTGGATACTTATCATAGAGCCCCAGAATTAAAGCAGGATGCAGTTCATCATATTGAATGAGAACACTTCTCATTGACCATGTTTCTGGGATGGCAAGATCATCTCTTAGGGGCAGATATAGTTGAAAATAATTATTATTTATTATGATTTTCTCCCTTCACCTAAGTTTCCAACCATAGAGGTTGTCCTGTCCTCACAGAGGAATTACCAGCGAGGTAACAGTTTTGTTTGCTGTTCTGTGCATTTAAGCATCCTGAAAATCTAATCTCCAGAAGGTCCCAGTAACTAGGCAACACAAGACACACTCCAATTACAAAGTCCTCTATCCATTTTTTTTTTCTGTGCTATTCTTGTTCGAAATAAAATACCAAAGGCAGAACAGCAGAAATTAGATTTGAAGCTTTATTACTACAAGCAGATAACTGAACTGCAACCCGTCCCATTCTTACAGAAGAGAAATTCTAAGATACGTGCTTTTAAAAAGATTTGAACAACAAATCTCACCTAAGAATAAGATCAGATCTAGTTCCCTGTTTTTCTTACAGGAAAAAAGAACATGGAAAGAGATAGCTTTGGTCTGGTGACAGTTTATTTTAACCCAGACACTTTCTCCATTTGTAATTTAGTCTCACTTGTGTTTTCAGAAGTATTGCCAATTCGCATGAGTTTCTTGGGCAGGGACTAACAGACAAGGTTAAACACAGCTGCTCGGGTGACCGAAATCCGTAAGAATCAGGCAAGACCTGAGCTGGTAAAATAAACTCAGAGAGGACCATCTGGAACCACTTTTCTAGAGACAAAATGAACATAAATAAGCATAAAATCAACAAGCCCCCTAGGCCGAGGTCAGAGGCAACCTGGGGATGTGAATTGATAGATGCAAATACTGTCTGTTAGTACATTTGCTACAGGACAGCACAGAATCAGATGTTCTGGCTTTGAATCATCAGGATATCACAAGGAAACATGGTCCAGATTGGCAATGACCCTGTCAGCACTTTTTGGTAATAAATACTTCATTTACTGGGAACTCGGCTATCAGGTTGCAAAAGATAAAAATGACACTGAGATGCAAGGTCAAAGCAGAGTGTTTATAGAGCTTCAGTTAGCTAAGCAGAGCTCTGACTGTGCCGAGGAAGGGGACAGTTGCTTTCACAAGTGATGCTTCAGTCTCTAACAATGTACAAAGTACTTGTTTAAAAACGTGCGTTTATTTATTTTTGGCCGTGCCGGGTTTTCGTTGCTGCGTGTGGGCCTTCTCTAGTTGCATAGTGGGGCTACTCTGCAGTTGTGGTGCGTGGGCCTCTCACTGCAGCGGCTTCTCTTGTCGCGGAGCGTAAGCTGTGCGCACCAGGGCTTCAGTAGTCGTGGCGCACGGGCTTAGTTGCCCCGTGACATGTGGGATCTTCCCGGATCAGGGATTAAACCAGTGTTCCCTGCATTGCGAGGCAGATTCCTAACCACTGGACCACCAGGGAAGGCCCACGAAGTACTTTTATACACATCGTCTTATCACCATGGTGTGTACCCCGGTTACAGATGAGTTGAACTGAAAATAGTTTCATTCACCACTTTTCAGTATCTACCTTTCCCTTCTGGGCAGCGTTAGTGCCCCTTGAGGCCTAACAGATGTCACTGTCATTTGGCTTTTCCAGACACAAGACACCTCTAGAGAGATCACCAGACTAGAGCGATTCAGTTCTAACATCTTAGATGAGAGTCCCTCAGTCTTCCTGGGTTTCAGCTTCTTCAGATGTATACTCTAGATATGTTGTCCAAATCGTGGCAGTTCTCACCTGCAAAGTATTAATAGATGATAAGAATGAGTTTGGGTGGCTATGGGACTTTTATACTCCATGGAGGTACAACTTAGTGTGACTTGTTGTTGGCATTATGTAATAAAATTTTAAATGTAAAATGTCATACCTAATAAACAGCCTATTTATTAGGTATAAATAGTCTATCCCAGTGAGATAGTCACATAAATATGCCAAGATATATAAAGACTTTCATCATCATTAGAAACCTAAACATCCACCAACATGGGCTCAGTTTAGAAAGATGTGATATATTCCCCTCCAGAGACTCTGTGCCTCCACTTAAGAGAATCACAGAGATTCACGTTTGTTGACTTGAGAAGAAGCACCATGACATTTTTGAGAGAAAAGGAATTACAAAGCAGCATAGTTGATATAATCCCATTTGTGTATAAATCAAATGAATCCCAGATCCCACTGTGATCCACTCACAGCTCCACAACCTTCACAGAAATGGCCCAGCTACCAAAAGACTTAACCAAGCCAGCAATTTCAGTCTTTGCTCTCACCTTCCAGAAAAAAGTAAAGAACATACAGCTCCTAACTCACAGCATCATATCTTAAAATATCTTCTGCACCCCACCTTTCTCATCCTGTTCTCTCACACTGTAATAGCTCCTTCCTGAATCCTGTCTCTTCCCAGCAGCTTTTGCAGTCTCAGCCACCAGCTTTGCTCCCAAATTGATCAACCCGTCTCTTCTTGCTTCTCTTCCCTCTTTCTTTCATAGTAATTACTGTAATCTGAATAACAAGGTAGAAGGAAATGATAAGTGAACAAAATCTCTTTCCTACAGAGTAGGAAAAAAAGATATTTATTGACTGTGTATATACAGCAATGTCTCAACCTGGTAGCAAATACGAAATTATTATACCAGTATCTAATATATATATATGCTGTGCTGTGCTTAGTCGCTCATCATGTCTGACTCTTTGCAATCCCATGGACTGTAGCCCACCAGGCTCCTCTGTCCATGGGGATTCTCCAGATAAGAATACTGGAATGGGTTGCCATGCCCTCCTGCAGAGGATCTTCCAAACCCAGGAATTGAACCAGGGTCTCCTGCATTGCAAGCAGATTCTTTTACCAGCTGAGCTACCAAGGAAGCCTAGGTACACACACACACACACACACACACACAGGCTGAAGTGTCTGTAAGGATGTTGACAAAATTCTTAACAGTAGTGATCTCAGTTGGCATTTCCCTGTGAATTTTGTTTTTAACTTAATATCTCTCCATCTCTTTAACTTATTCATGATAAAAGTGTTTTGTTTATAATGAGAAATAAACTCATATCAACATGTAAAAATGGATTGTCATGATGCTCACAGGATGTGAAATGCTAAATATACTAAGTACAAAATAAATGTACTTTAAGTGAACTGTCTCCCTGTTTTCAATATTAAGGAGCTTTATTAGTTTGGAATTATTTTAATTACTCCTACATGTTAGCAACGATAAGTTTCGTAACAGTTGAACATTTCCATTACTGGCTAATTTGTTCTTTTACCACCAATCTCTCTTGCTTAATTTGTGCATCCACTGCCTTGTGGCTTGTAGGGCGTCTAATTATTTAAACACCTCAAACTAACTGTGACCATTTTCCTCCATTTGCCCTGGAAGCCACTGTCTTCTCGGGGTCTTGTCAGTAAAGAGGAAGTTAGTATATATATATATATATATATATATGTTTGCATCCATTTCAATCTCCCCACACTTAGACAGCCCTGTTTCTCTTTCAAAATACATCAGTCAGTTCAGTTCAGTTCAGTCGCTCAGTCGTGTCCGACTCTTTGCGACCCCATGAATCGCAGCACGCCAGGCCACCCTGTCCATCACCAACTCCCGGAGTTCACTCAGACTCAGGTCCATCGAGTTGGTGATGCCATCCAGCCATCTCATCCTCTGTCGTCCCCTCTTCCTCCTGCCCCCAATCCCTCCCAGCATCAGAGTCTTTTCCAATGAGTCAACTCATCGCATGAGGTGACCAAAGTACTGGAGTTTCAGCTTTAGCATCATTCCTTCCAAAGAAATCCCAGGGCTGATCTCCTTCAGAATGGACTGGTTGGATCTCCTTGCAGTCCAAGGGACTCCCAAGAGTCTTCTCCAACATAGCATTTATTTATTTTCATGATTTGTAAGCCAGACAAGTTTCTCTGAAATTTCAAGACGGCTTCCCATGCAGTTCCTAAAATCCTGCCTCATGAGTCTCTTCTTGGCTGGGGGAATTCTGAAGAGAGCTCTGTAACACATCACCAGGGTGGTCCAGTTCCACAGCTGCTAATAACTAGTGCCAGGCAACTGTCATTCCTGGTTCCTGAGAAAGGAGCTTGTTAGTCAGACTCTCCATCCAGAAATGCTAACTGGCACCTTTGCTTATGTCTGGAAATTCCATCCTGGGATTCCAGAAAGCAGAGGGCGTTGCTTGACACCTGCATTTACCTCCCAAAGTTCCTTCAGCTTGAAAGTCAAATAACTCAATCCATTCTCGTTAGAGACAGCTTAATGCAGGTCTCTTTGTGAGGAGAGAAATAGCTGCTGGTCAAAATCCCAAAGGACCTTGAAAAACTGGAAAAAAAAAATGTTGGAAATGGGTTTTAATAGGCTGGCGACAGAACAAAACATTCAGAAGGAAAAAGTGCCCAAAGTAAGTGGAAAATGGCTGTCTTTTTAACTTCATAGATTCAGGTGTTAGGAAGGGACTGTACCCTTTAATAAGCAGAGCAGGGTATTTCTGCTTGCTGTCTTTAGTTGCTTATTTATTTCTGTCCTTCAGGGTTACTTGAGTGGCCCTCCATTCTGTGACTACAGCTGCCTAAGTACCGTTGACCTAGAACTATGGTGTAACAGGACTCCTTTATTTCGCATTCTTTTAAAGTGACTTGGGAAATGTTGTTTCACTTTCTGGTAGGAAGTTCATCAACTTTGGCCAAAAGCCAGGCTCTTCTGAAAAAAGAACTCAGCAGAGTCATCTCCCCAGCAAAGCCCTCTCCAACTTTCCCTGCCAGAGGATTCTCCTTTTATGTGACCTCTCCTACCACTCCATCATTGCCTTCTCACAGTGTGGCTTTGCGTTTTCCTGTTATTCCTTGTTTCATGCTTTAATCCTGCTCCCAGCTTCAAGTAACACGAGGGCAAGGGCCATGACTCTCTTTGTTCAGCATTATGTTCCTAGTGCCTCACATGGGACCTGATCCACACAAGCACTCAACACACACAGTACTTGTTGAAACAGTAAATGATATGAATGAACAAATAAGTTGGAATGATCTATCTAGGGTGTTACCAAGCAAGGTAGGGCTTCCTAGGTGGTGATAGTGGTAAAGAACTTGCCTGCCAATGCAGGAGACAGAAGAGATGAAGGTTCAATCCGTGTGTTGGGATGATTCCCTGGAGAAACCCACTTCCATGTTATTGTCTGGAGAATTCCCACGAGCAGAGGAGCCTGGTGGGCTGCAGTGCATGGGGTCGCAAAGAGCTGGACACCACTGAAGTGACTTAGCATGTACGCACAATCAAGGTAAGTGGCAGAGAGGATAAAAAAAAGTCCAACATAAAGTTACCACAAAGGTAGAAAGAAATGGAGCCAGTGGAGTGGATTTGAGTTAGAAACAGAAAGGGAGATAATTGTTTAATTTCTATGATGTAACCAACACTAGAAATGGTCTTGATCCACCCTTCCTGGGAAGGCCTGTCTTAGGAACTGGCTAGGTATATAATGAAAGAACCAGTCTCTATGAATGGTATCAACATGGGCCTCAGACTTATTGTAGATTAAAGCTATCTCATCTGAGCAAGCGATAGGTAGTGACCTTCCCCCCGAAGCTTTTTGGGGTTGTTAGAATAGGTCTCTTTCAAAGCAGAGGACTTCACCCAGCCCCACTGCCACGTTCCTGGACAGCATACAGTATTTGCCAACAAGAGCAGACAATATTCTGGAGCAAAGCAGCACACAAATGATGCATGACCTCCCTTCCTGCCTCTTCTGCTGGAGAGTTTCTGGGCCACCTCCCCTAACATGAAGTATTGCAAGTCCAGTGATTGGTCCTCCACTGGACTCTCATCCCCCCTACATTGACATGGTGGTTTTCATTCAAGCCTGTCCTGGAGGAGACTGGCACGCTGTGACCCTCACCAGATGAAGGAATCAAAATCACTCTGAGTCAAAGAGCCCAGTCCATCTGCCAGGAGTCAATGCCACTGAGCACGACGCAGGCCACCCTCACGTGACAACTGCCAAACTCCCTGACATCCTTGATACCCTCAGGATGGGGATTGTCCAGCTCTGTATTCCAGAAAGGCCAACCCCTGCTGGGAGGTTTTCTTTCCTGCAACACTATCTGTCCACCTGCACGACTCAGGAAGAGCCTGAATTTCCCTTTTGCTAAGATACCCATAGACTCTTAATGGAGCTGGGACATGAAATGAGGGCGACTGCAGAGAGGAAAGAAGGGGCCGGAGCGTGTGGCCCTTCGTCTACTCTTAAAAGCCATATCGGGGCTTATTCACTATACCCTAGGAACCTCCAGCGCAAAGTATTTCCATCCAAAATTAAATAAGG
Source organism: Bison bison bison (assembly GCF_000754665.1). Taxonomy (NCBI): domain Eukaryota; kingdom Metazoa; phylum Chordata; class Mammalia; order Artiodactyla; family Bovidae; genus Bison; species Bison bison. The sequence goes on along the minus strand of NW_011494917.1, from coordinate 2,264,202 downwards.
AGTATTTTCATACCATAAATAAAAACCAAAAGATAACTAGTTCGTAAACTCAGTCTGCCTCTCACCAGTGCCTATAATTTTCAATCCTGTCTCCCAAAAATACCAGTTGACTCTCACTACCCTTAGAGGTTAAAAATCTCCATGTGCTTCTCATTATCGACAGAATCAAATCCAGTCTCTCAACACACCTTTGTCTCATACCCCTCCACACTTCCTTATGTTTGTGTTAGCCATATCAGTTTTTTAATTTTCTTTTTAACATAAAATACTAAGTGTAAAATAATATATACTTTACCAAGTATAACATAATATGCGCTCAAACAGTATAAAAGGCACAAAGAAAAAGTATTTTGTCTTTTTCTGTCTCCACCCCTTTCTCAGAAGTAAGCTGTTTGCTTTGGCACATAGCCCTTTGGATCTTTTTCTCCAAATAAATCTTTACCTGTTGTAATTGTATTACAACCTACCAAACCGATGAATGCACGTGTTATAAAAATATGTAGAAATGGAGAAAATTACAAAGAGAAAGCAAGACAAGTAGAGAAATTCAGACTACATATTCTACTCCATGGAGCACAGAGCCTTAACAGAGCCTGTGGAATACAAGCCAGGACTCCACTCACCCTCCGGAGAGCTGCTTCCAGGCCTGTGGAGGGTGAACCTGAGCTGGGTGTGTTCCTAGCCCTCATAGATCCAGTTCTGACTGGAGTTGATTCTCAGCTGATGAATTCGCTCCAAGACCGAATCCCCTCATTGGATATGACTCTATTGTCTATACGAATATATATTTTCATTATTATGAGGGCGGGCTTCCCTGGTGGCTCAGTTGGTAAAGAATCTACATGCAATGCAGGAGACCCAGGTTCGATCCCTGAGTTGGGAACATCCCTTGGAGAAGGAAATTGCAACCCACTCCAGTATCCTTGCCTGGAGAATCCATGGACAGAGGAGCCTGGTGGGCTACAGTCCATAGCGTCGCAAGAGTCAGACATGACTGAGTGACTAAGCCACACCACCAGTGAAGGTGTAATACACTGCTTTGTAACCAGGGGCATTTTTTTTCAAGACCTTATCTGTTTGTACCACTGCCTGATATGCCATTGCTTCGATGTACTGTAGCAGTTCATTCAAACTGCCCCCTGTTTATGGGTGTTTCGCTCCTGATTTTCATCAGTTTAGGTGATGGGCCAAACATTCTCGCACACCAGCCTTTGTGCTCTTGTTTGGTAGGATATGTACCTGGTACTAAAAATATTGGAATGAAAGGTAGGCACTTACACATTTTTGATAAATATTACCAAATGGTTATTGGAGAAGGAAATGGCAACCCACTCCAGTACTTTTGCCTGGGAAATCCTGTGGACAGAGGAGACTTGTGGGCTACAGTCCATGGTGTCACTAGAGTCAGACATAATTTAGCAATTAAATCACCACCACCAAATGGTTATATAAAATTTACAATTACTGATAATAGAGAATTGGAATATATAAATATCAAAACTTAAATGTGAAAAAAATCTACCTCTCCACAATCTCTTTTAAAGATAACAACCTTATGTTTCCCTTAAAATTTTTTGTATGCATGTAATAGCATTCTTACATGCAAATATATTATATAGATACTGTTTTAATAAAAAAGAATTATTATATACATGCAACTTTTCATTGTACTATTCTTTCCTTTGAAAAACTACATCTTTGAGATTCTTTCCACATCAGCATCCATAACCCTACCTGATTCTAGTGGCTTCGTAGCATTCCATTTTATTGGTAATTATTTTATTTTATTGGTGATTATTTAATTAATCAGTGCCTTACTGATTGATACCTACAGTATTTCAAGTTTCATATTATTACAGATGATTCTTAACACATTCCTTATAAAAACACACCCATACTCTGACACATTCATTCTTAAAATTGAACATGACTCTTTATTCATATTTTATTATTAATACATACATGTAAGTGTAGTGTGATTATTTATACATGTCTTCCTCAAAAAAACTGTGAGCTTGAAGAAAAGAAACATGCTTTACTCTGTAGTAAATCCCCAGACCGAGTACATTGTTATCTGATAGGAGCTCATTAAATGTTCCATATATGAATAAAGGAATGAAAAAACAATGCTGCTAGTGAAGATCTATCTTTTCCTAGTTTTAATGTGAATTGAAAATGTGTATTTTATGGGTCCATTGATACAAGGGACATTTGTGAAGCATCTATTATGTGCTAGCCATTATGGCCCACATGACTGGGAATTAAGGCAGGTCTATAAATAATGGTGATAAATGGAGACAAGGGCCTCAGAGCATCACCAGGGAAGAGCCATAGAACTCCCTCCAATAAGAGGGAGCCAGATAACATTTCTAGAAAGTAGTAAAATCAGAAACCATAGCCCTGGTAAATCAAATCCTGGGCTACTGGGTGGGTGAATGGGGGCTTTGATCTGTTCAGTTCAGTTCAGTTCAGTCACTCAGTCATGTCCGACTCTTTGCGACCCCATGAATCGCAGCACGCCAGGCCTCCCTGTCCATCACCAACTCCCAGAGTCTACTCAAACTCATATCCATCGAGTCAGTGATGCTATCCAGCCATCTCATCGTCCGTCGTCCCCTTCTCCTCCTGACCCCAATCCCTCCCAGCATCAGGGTCTTTTCCAATGAGTCAACTCTTCTCATGAGGTGACCAAAGTATTGGAGCTTCAGCTTTAGCATCATTCCTTCCAAAGACCACCCAGGACTGATCTCCTTTAGAATGGACTGGTTGGATCTCCTTGCAGTCCAAGGACTCTCAAGAGTCTTCTCCAACACCACAGTTCAAAAGCATCAATTCTTCAGCACTCAGCTTTCTTCACAGTCCAACTCTCACATCCATACATGACCACAGGAAAAACCATAGCCTTGACTAGATGGACCTTTGTTGGCAAAGTAATGTCTCTGCTTTTTAACATGCTATCTAGGTTGGTCATAACTTTCCTTCCAAGGAGTAAGTGACTTTTAATTTCATGGCTGCAGTCACCATCTGCAGTGATTTTGGAGCCCCAAAAAATAAAGTCTGACACTGTTTCCCCATCTATTTCCCATGAAGTGATAGGACCAGATGCCATGATCTTAGTTTTCTGAATGTTGAGCTTTAAGCCAACTTTTTAACTCTCCTCTTTCACTTTCATCAACAGGCTTTTTGGTTCCTCTTCACTTTCTGCCATAAGGGTGGTATCATCTGCATATCTGAGGTTATTGATATTCTCCCGGCAGTCTTGATTCCAGCTTGTGCTTCCTCCAGCCCAGTATTTCTCATGATGCACTCTGCATAGAGGTTAAATAAGCAGGATGACAATATACAGCCTTGACAGACTCCTTTTCCTTTTAGGAACCAGTCTGTTGTTCCATGTCCGGTTCTAACTCTTGCTTCCTGACCTGCATATAGGTTTCTCAAGAGGCAGGTCAGGTGGTCTGGTATGCCCATCTCTTTCAGAATTTTCCACAGTTGATTGTGATTCACATAGTCAAAGGCTTTGGCATAGTCAATAAAGCAGAAATAGATGTTTTTCTGGAACCCTCTTGCTTTTTCCATGATCCAGTGTATGTTGGCAATTTGATCTCTGGTTCCTCTGCCTTTTCTAAAACCAGCTGGAACATCAGGAAGTTCATGGTTCACATATTGCTGAAGCCTCGCTTGGAGAATTTTGAGCATTACTTTACTAGCGTGTGAGATGAGTACAATTGTGTGGTAGTTTGAGCATTCTTTGGATTGCCTTTCTTTGGGATTGGAATGAAAACTGACCTTTTCCAGTCCTGTGGCCACTGCTGAGTTTTCCAAATTTGCTGGCATATTGAGTGCAGCACTTTCACAGCATCATCTTTCAGGATTTGAAATAGCTCAACTGGAATTCCATCACCTCCACTAGCTTTGTTCGTAGTGATGTTTTCTAAGGCCCACTTGACTTCACATTCCAGGATGTCTGGGCCATTTCAAGCTACCAAAATATGTAACAGTCGATTCTCTTAAGTCAATACGACCTTCTCCAGCATAGCACTGAGTCGGGGCATACCAGCCAAGCTTCTGCGAACTCCCTTTCTCCTCCTGTCACCACGGCCTCCCAATACTGCATCACTGGAGTTATCGCCACCCCTCCCACGTACTCGACAGGTAAAACAAGGTATGCTTTGGAGATCTTAGCAAGAGAAGTGGAGGGTAGCGGGGTGGGAAATAGAGAACGACTTCTAACTGCCCTGTCTAGGTGTCTACGCTTATTACCAAGTCTTGCTGGCCCTTTGAGCAGGGCGGGCACCCAGTCGTTATTGCGAGACCCTGAGCCGGGAGGTTAAAGGTCCAGCTCAGCCAATAGTCAGCTCCCAGTGGTCCTTGCCCCAGAGCATGTGGTAAGAGGTGGATTGAGGCCTTCGCTCCGGGCCAGGCAGGCCTCTGGCCTAGGCTGGTGGGTGAGCTGAGGGCCCCAGAAGAGACTGAGGGCTGTGTCTCTAGAGCTCCAGGGCCCTCTCCACGGCCACCCCTGGCCGGGCCCATGCCTTGAAGCAGCAGCAAACCTCTCCCTAGGCCCTCACTACGTGACCCATGGAGCACCCAGCAACTGGAGTATGTACAGACATGGCTATTAAGATAAGAGCTTCAACCAACCGCAGTCTCTCCATTCAAGTTTCAAAAACTGATACAGCTTAGATCAGTTGTTGACGCCTAAGAGATAGCCGGAGGTCAGGGTTAAGTTGCAAGGGCATTGCACAGCATTACTTCAGGGCATTGCACAGCATTACTTCAGGGCATTGCACAGCATTACTTCAGGCCTACCTCTGTGGCTGGGGCTGTTTTCTAAGAAAGGCAATTGTGAGCTGGGAATTGACCTGACTGTATTCCTAGTGATCCCATACAACTGATTCTCTGCGGTGTAAATGAAAAGCCTGAGGACGGACTATGTCTTGGGCTTCTGCCTGCCTCGGTGATGAGGCTGGGTAGGGTCTGGAGACCTGGCCCCGCCAGCTGAGATCTGCCTCCTCAGCCAGGCCCAGTGCTGGCGGGTGAACCCAGTCCCGGTGCTGGATGAATGCTCTCCAGGCAGGGTGACTGGCCTGCATAGAGACCCCTCCTCCACTTAGCCAAGGCCTGGACCTCGAAGGGTGAAAGTTGAGCTTTGGGACCTTGCCCAATCTTGTCATAACAGAGAAAAGCATTTGTTTTGGTGGTGATTTGAAGGAGTATCATGACCTGACCATGACCTAACCTCAAGAATACAGGATCTGATACCAAGAAGTTTGCAACAACTAGTCACACCTCACGCCCCCCGCCCCCCTTACCCGCCCCCCCGCAACACACACCCTCACACACCTTTCCTAGAAAAGGGCTTGCCTGGAAAACATTTTGAGGAGTTCAGAGTTTTTAAGGCATAAGGCACCCAGCTCCTTGCGAGGCCCTGCAATAAACCTTTCTGTGCTCCAAACTCCAATGTTTTGGTATCGTTTGACCTCATTGTCGTGGGGCTCGATAACCTCCCCTCCTTTAAGGCCTCTTTCCCTCATTATACTGTCTAAACTGCTGAGTTCTTTGCTAAAGCTTCCAACTCCACCTTGTTAACTGAGCCTAGAAGTCTCAGAAAGATAAGAAAAACAAATGGAGCTTGCAGATTATAAATAGGGCTCCCTGCTAACCAAGCTCACGTCCCCTGAGGCTTCAACATGTACTTAAATATCAATCTATAGCAGGAATATAGGGCCTGGAGTTTGAGAGATGAGTCAGAATATATTTTAAGAGGTACTGGATACATGTTAAGATTATACTTTTCTTTGGAGCCAGGAAACAAAGTGTGTTAGCTGTGCCATGAGAAGTTATAATTTCACAATCCTGGCTTGGTTGTCTGAATTAGAATCTTACACAAGTTTCTAAAAGAGGGCCTTTACAGACATTAGTCAATCTTAGCCCGAAGTGTTTTCAGTATGATTATTTGGCTTTGGGCTTCACTCTTTATCAGAAATCTTGAAAACCAAAGTGAAAACAACCAACAGAAAAGTCACATCTACCTCTTTGGGAGTTTGAAATGTAATTTTCTGAATAGAACTTCAGTTTTTAATATTTTCATTCATCAGATCTAGGTAATGCAAATCAGTGTGATATTCTAATTTTCCACTTAAAACCAGGAAAACTAATATGTCAGAAGAGGTCCCTTGGAGAACTAAATAGTATCTTTGATGATCAAAATAAAATAGCATGGGGAATCATAGAGACAAAATTTAGCCCAACCCAGTTAAAACCAATGAAGATGTATATATTTATTTTTTTTTTATTTATTTAAGAATATTCACATGCTATCCCTGAAAATTAGCCATACCTTCATTTCACATTTTCTATGGAAGAGTTCAGACATGAGAATTGTTAAAGCTAATTACTAACAAGAAAAAGAATGTGGTTTTAAATGAAGCACAAAACATCAAAAAACAGAGGCTGAAGCAAGAAATAACTTGGCACTGGAGGAAGACCCACCAGCAGATGATGGCCAGGCTGCACAACCTTGAACACAGCATTTCTAACCAAGGCCAGGTTCACGGGGATGCTACTGGTGCAGTCACAGTGTCGCATGCCCACAAGGGCCTTACGCTTGTGGTTAATGCCATTGTCTTAAAACTCTTCATTTCATCTCTGACTTAGTTTTAAAATGAAGTCTAGGAGTCTCTTGAGCATGTGCTGATGGCTCGGAGGCTTGGCCCACAGGAGGGCCCATCTCAGCTCCCCTCTCTCAGACAGGCTCTCAGCACCCACTCTCCCACTCCCTGGCACCTCAGGACATGCTCAGCCTCCTTTTCCTGCCCTCTCCCACCCAAAGGGTGGGATGTGCTCCACGCCACCTTCAGACAGGACATGCACTCCAGGGTGGCATCCGGGCTGGCAGTACCAAGTGCAGTAGGCAGGTGACACTGTGGGGAGTGAACCTCCCACCCACCCCTGACCCGGGTACTGAGTTTATCAGGGTGCAGAGGTCACAGCCCCTTGAGGGTCACTTGTGGGAAGGGAGTTATCCTCCCTAGTTGGGTATGATTAGTAACTTTTATATGCCTGTTTTACTTTTTCTTCACTTAATTTTCTCTTTACAGAAGTTAATGTTTTTAGTTGTTAAATCATCTGCCTTTTAGCAGTTCTCTGCCCAAAATCTCATCTCTCACTCTAGACCGAGGCTCAGAAAACGCCCCAGGAGAAAAACTGACACTGAAGTTGGTTCACTTCTCTGCCATTCCCTTTCCTTGGATCTTTATGTCTTGATTGCTTTGGCAAGGCTGCAACAAGTCTTCTTCTTCTATTTTTTTTTTTTAATGGTTCTTTGTTTTCCAGCAGAAACACAGGTATTTCATCATAGCTGGAAATTGATGACATAGTTTGATGTCATAAACTAGACAGCCGTTCCTATAAACAGAAAGAACAAATGAACATCAGCCATTCCAGAATCATGTCATTTTGAGCTCAGAGATTCTGAATTTTAACTACTTTGTATTAAATAGTATTTTACATTAGTTCTTTAAATTAGACTATATCTTTGATTTTTTTTTTTTAATAGCCATTTCAGGTGATGTTCATCACTTAATGGAACCATTTTCCAGTGAAAATTTTGTGGACATGTATTAACCCATAGTGCTTCTGGCATGAATTGCCTGTGTGTTCAGGTTAAATAATTAATTAGTTTCTGGGGAAGATCTTGGCCCTGCCTAAGGGTAACCCTGAGTAAAGGTGGGACTGCCACCAGGGCAGTCACATGTCCTGGTTAGACCCTTTATTATTCGTAAAATGTCTAAAGAGATGTCAAACCTGCCCTTCTCTGTTTATTCTTAAAATGTATGTAGGAAACCGCTTTCTCAGTAACCTGAAAATTACGTTATAAACAGACTATATACTCTTCTTTGTGGAACTTTCTCAAATAAAAAACTTAGTTGTAAAAAATGTCACTCAAAGAAGATTACATTAAGACTACAGGAGTCCACTCCTCCCCCTTGAATCTTAAAGAGCTAAGGGGAAAAAACATTGCTTTCGACTTTACTGCTTTGGCCCTTTGCTTACTATTAATAGCTATGCTTTGGCATTGTGCCTCTTTGACTTGCATACAGGAAGGTAAGAGGAGGAAGTCATTCTACGCTTGTCATTTTATTTATGGCAGAAACTATTGTTGAGGATGTTGATCTCCATGGGAAATCACAGGAGAGGTTTCTCTCAATTCTCAATATCAAGAGCTGTGCGTCTCTGAAAAAAAGGGATTTGTTTTCATTTTTAGACAGTCTACACGTTGTAATGAATTACATTTCATTTTACTTGGCAGCTAGGAAGTTCAGAGCCATATCTGGATCCTCTTCAGGGAATATATTTCAAGGATTTTGTGTGTTAATCTTGTCTCTGATTTGTTGTCTTTCGATTATACGGCACGTGTGTACAGCAGCACTGTACATATGTTTTCACATAGAGTCTTAAATAATTTTTAGAATGAAACAAAGGATTGAAAACATAAATAAATGATCTTGAGAATGGAGATAGACTGTCCTTGTGTCTCCAGTGTTTTTATCTTTTGAATCTCCCCTCCGGGCGTGGGCAAAGCAAGTAGCTGCATCTCTCTCCCCTCCTATCCCTGTCCCTAAAGCAGCGATTCACTGGGAACTTTCCACTGGCAATGTCAGGGTAAGAGACGAGAGGAATGCTGAAGAGGGCCACCTACCAAGTTCATCAGTAATCCGTAACAATTGATGGGTTAGAAATTGGTTTAAAATGTTTGTGACAATCCCTTCCAGCTCTAAACTTTTATTTGTTCCTATAATTCTATGAGCAGTCATGAAACTTAAAGGTTAATTCTAGTTTTTTAAGTTTTGACATTCTTGTTACTACCTTCCAGGTTTCTTGAAGCCCTTATCTTAAGAGTTCCTGGTGCTCAGACTCTTCCAGAAGGTTCTGTCCCACATTAAAATCTAAGTGAAGATCCCCTGTTCCTGCTCCCACCTTTCCACAATAAAAACGAGGTTAGCAGCACACTTGTGTCACACTTGTACGTTCCCGGCCCCCTAGAAGTGATTCTTGAAGTGGGTAGGAGCTGGACATTAAATGTATCTGCCCCTTTGAGAATCCTAAAGAATTAGGATTATATCAAAAAGATGTAATCAACTTTAGAATCCTTTGCTTCCTCTAAAAGTTTTCTGTGAATCTTTACTTGAGGCAAGGTAGGAATGAGTGAAAATACTGTCCTCTTTTACCAAACACATCTCACACTTCATACGATGAACCGTATGTGGAGGTTGGTATGAGAACATACTGGCTGTACCACAGACCAGTCACAGTGCTAAACTCCTGATGATAACTCCTGAAAGGAGCTGAGGGTCTGGGAGAAGGAGAAAGAGAGAAAACTAATGTCACTAATGATGCTGTAGTTAAAGGTCAGAGAAGACACAGTAATGCCTCAGAGGATGAACTTGGAGAGCATTATGCTAAGTGAAATAAGTCAGACAGAGAAAGCTAAATACTGTATTACATCATTTATATGTGGAATCTAAAAAAACAACAAACTGGTGAATATAATGAAAAAAGCAGCAGACTCACAGATAAAGAGATCAAACTAGGGATAATGGTGAAGAGAGGGAAAAGGAGAGGGGCAATACAGGGGTAGGGGACTAAGTCACAATTGTGCATAAAATAAGGTAGAAGGTTAAATTGGACAACACAAGGGAACATAGCCAATATTTTATAATAACTATAAATGGAGTATAACCTTTAAAAATTGTGAAACACTATATTAGTACACTTGTAACTTACATAATATTATACATCAACTATACCTCAATTAAAAAAACCACCAGTGGGGAAAAAAAGAAGATAATGATTCCTGGTGAAGGATAAGTGGTAGTTTGCCCATAGAGAGGGCGAGGGGGCAACTCAGGCAGAGAAGACTGTAAGTGCAAAGATATAGCAGAAAAACAGGCTGGAGAACTTCCCAGGAATGTGCTTTCTTTTTTTCCATAAAGACTGAGAAGAGACAAAGAAAAAAAAATGGAAGAAAAAGGGAGGGAGGGAAGAAAGAAAGGAGAGAAAGGGAAGGAAGGAGCAAAGACTTAAAAAGCATCAAGATTGCTACCGATCTTGAGTTTCATATGGACTTGAACTCTAAGAGAAAACCAGAAGCTACATTTAAAAGAGGGGAAACTAATGTACAGATTTAGGGAGAAGCTGAATGGAAAACCTCATCTTTATAAAGTTACAAAATGCTTAAGGCTCTCTCTGTCTGAGCTGATAAGATCTAAACTCCTTTGGCGAAATGCATAGCTATTCATTCCCCATTGTGCGTAGTCTTGGTGGAGTAACACATCAGAATGGAATTATTACCATAGCTTCTGAATCCCATCTCTTGGTATTTCAGCGCTACCTTGATTTCTGACCGTGGCCAAGCCTTTGTTCCCAAGCCTCTGATCTGATCTGTGAGAACCACAATGCTCTTTTAATATCCTGTTATGTTCAGATAAGCCCAAGCAATAGATTTCAACCAAACATATCATGTTGACCAAGTATATCTATTTACAATTGCTGCTGCAGTGAATTATCAAAAACTTGAGGGCTTAAAGAATACTCAGTTATTGATATTATCTTTACAGTTCTGTAGGTGAGAAGTCTGATAGGATTCTCACTGTGCTAAAGTTGGACTCTGCTGCTTTCTGGGGACTTCCTGGGAGATGCCATTTCTTCGCCTTTTCCGTCATCGTGAGGCTGTCTGCCTTCCTCGGTTCCTGGCCTGTATTTCCAAAGCCAGCCATGGTGGATTGCCATCTCACACCATCATCTCTCTGGTTCTCTATTGACTTAATAAAGTCTCTTCTCCCTGGTGGCTCAGACGGTAAAGAATCCACCTGCAATTTGGGAGACCTGGGTTCAGTCCCTGGGTTGGGAAGATCTCCTGGAGAAGGGAACTGCTACCCACTCCAGTATTCTTGCCTGGAGCCTAGCAGAATACAGTCCATGGGGTCACAAAGAGTCGGACACAACTGAGCGACTTTCACATTTTTCTTTATAAAGGACTCATGTGATTAGATTGGACCCATTTGGAAAATCCAAGATAACCTTAGCAACTCAAAGCTTTAACATTAAATACATCTGCCAAGTCTTTTCTGCCACCTAAGGTGAGATAATGCAGGTTCCTGGGAAAGATGCTAGGACATCTTTGAAGGCCTCCCACAGAAGGTGATCAGTGTTTACATCACCATGGTGGAATGGGTCAGCATTATATTGTCTCCTGTGTGGTGCCCTGAGAAGAGCAGGGGTAGCATCGTTTCTGGGGGGGTATTGCTTTCAAGAATGCATGGGCATTATTGTTTGAGCATGAGGAATCATTTCACAGACTCAAGTTGAAGGACATTATATAGAATGAAGATGGAACTAAATACAGATACAGAATTTAAAACGTCAAGGCCATGGTAGACAGGGGAAGAATGAGAACTGCTCTAGAAAAAAGAGAACTAAATGTAACACATGATTCTGGATTGGATCTTGAATGAGATAGAGGAATAGACATTTCGGAGACAGTTGAAGGAATGTGAATGGCATCTGTGGATTGTGGATCAGAGAGTAGTGTTATCAGTAGTGTGAGTGCCAGCTTCCTGATTGGCAAATGTGTATGGTAGAATGTAGAAAAGTGTCCTTGTTTGCGGAAAGGATGTGCAAAAATATACACCGAAGGATCCAGATATGATAGAGCATCATATTTGCAACTTCCCCTCATATGATTCAGAAAAAACTTAACACTGATGGGTATATCTGTATCCATATCCTTATCTATAAAGACAGAAAATGAAGGAGCAAATGTGGTAAAATGCTAGTAAGGGAGAATCTGGATGGGGGGATATGGTGTTCTTTAAGTTTGAAATTATATCTAGATAAAGTATTTTAAAAACCCATAGGATTTATGTATATTGAAATGCAAAATATGTCTATGATTTATTTGTGTAGATTATCCATATTTTTATATGTTAACAGGAGTAAATGTCTTCATCCAGCAGATTGGGAAGATAGGGGAGAGGCTAAGAGGGACTTTGTTCTCTCATAAACTTTATAAATAAGCATTTTCCCTCATTATAGGAAAATCCAGCTCATGGAAATTAACATACCATTTACATATAGAAGGCAAAGAAGTCAATCCTTCTCTGAAATGGCTTATGCAAATAACAGTTAACTGAAAAATACAGAGTCCACCTGTTACTAATTCTGTTTTCTCAATGCTTAGATATCTCTGGATTGAGTGTTCTCCTGCTTTTTTGATGCTTTAGGTTGGTCATTAATTTAAGAGAACTAGTTCCACCAACATTCACGTACACAAACTCTCTCGTGCAGTGGATATCTGTAGGGCTTTTTATCTAGTACCTTTCTATCATTGGAAACTTCTGAAGAAACCTGTGTTTTTCCAACTCTCCTCAAAGATTTGCCCCTTCCTACCCACCGCCATGGATGCTGTAGAGCCCACTGTTAGCCCAGTGCCACCCTCCTCTGACGTAGTTATTCACAGGATAAGACCTAACCCAAGCAGAGCCAACAAGCTTTTTCTTCCGGAGTTTTACACTTGGGTTGAGAGCATCACATTCTCTATCTCTGTATAAGTGATTAAAGTTCTGAGGGCTTTCAGCAGCTGTCTTCTCTGTCAGGTAGATGGAACTGTTTTTTAAAAAAATAGTCTGGGGAGTCCGGGTTTTCAAAAACCTCACCCCGTTGTTCCAGAAGCCAAGCCGTCTTTCTGATCTTGATTTCCAGGAGACATCTATGCTTACAGTAAACACCCTTCTCCATTGCAGTGATTCAAGTTGGGTTTCTGTCGCTTGCCATCAAGGGAGTTTTATGCGGAAAAAGCACAGCATCTGTGGAACCTGCTCTCCATTTAGGTCTCATGGCAGTTTGAGTGGCTTTTCTCAGACAAGGAGACGCTCACCTTATGACACCAGGTTGCTGCTTTCAAGCCACTCCAGGAGTACACTGTATGATGGAGAAAAACTCCAGAGCTAGGTTCTTATCCACCATCAAGAAACGTATTTTTCTTCAACTCTCCAAGGAAAGATATTTACATACATAATTTCCTAGAGAGATTACCATTGTCTTAGACACCTGCCTGGTAGGTAGGCTTTCAGAGTCAACACTGCTAAAGTTTAGAAAATTATTGGTGGGGGGTGGGGGAGTACCTGGGTTTTAGAAGGCTAAAAAGGAGCAAAAAAAAAAAAAATGAAATCTGAAATGCTCAAGTTCTGATTTTCTCTCCTTCTTCTTCTCTCCAAAGTTACTTTGAGGAAGAAGTGTGGAAGCCTCTAAAAAAAGTTTGTTTTTTTTTCTGTGTTCCACTCTGCTTCTGCTCCATCAAGGCTAAAACTATCAGTTTTCTTCCTCTGTTGGCTTTTCCTTTATGAGGAACTTTTCCACATTTAAAATAGAGTAAAATAACCTCCTTATCCATATTCCCATTCAACTCTTGTTTCCTCTCATCCATTCTTCACATAGCAACCAAAAGGCTATTTTAAGACAAAATCAGAGCACCAAATCTCCTATCTGAAACACTCCATTTGTTCCTCGCCATACTTAGACCAAAAGCCAAATTTCTGACGTGACATCCAAACCCTGTCTGATCTGTGCCCTGCATACTTCCTAGCCCCCAAGTCTCATCACCCTTCCCCTCACTGGCTCATGGCCACCCTAGTTCCTCTCAGCCTTGTAAAAGTGACTGGCCCAAAAAGTGCTATTCTAAACTAGACAAACTGTGCTTAGGGGAAGCAACCTACAAAATCCAAGTCTTCCAGAAGCTCTCAGAAGGGCTGATGTGCCAGCCAATAAGGCAAATTCTACCCTGGAAAACAGAGATACATATGGTATCAAACCAACATTCATTATTCTACAGTCAATATATGAGAAAACTAAACAGGCAACTGCCTAATTTTCCCCTTGCTCTGAGTGCCGTGGGACCCCTGTCACCACTCAAGTGAGACTGCAAAGCTAGAACCGGACTCCTGACAGTAGAGTGTCGTGGTTAATAACATGAGTTTGATTTAGACAACATTAAATTTGAATCTGCATTTAACCACTTAGTGCTTGTGTGACTTAGGCAAGTCACTTAATCTTACTGAACCTCAATTTTTATACATTATATAATGTGATAATTATTTGACTTTGTGAAAATCAAAAAAGAAAAAGTACATACAGCCCTTTCTCATAGTAAGTGCTCAAGCACTGCCAACTCCTGAACAGTAACTAAACAGAATCATAGTCCTGGCTTTTAAGTTTGCTTTTACAAACTTCACAGGTGCAGAAGTTAGAGGTTGGTTAAACAGAGAAAGAACCAGTAAAGCAGTCAACTTATTGTTCATTCAGTTCAGTTCAGTCACTCAGTCGTGTCTGACTCTTTGCGATCCCATGGACTGCAGCATGCAAGGCCTCCCTGTCCATCACCAACTCCCAGAGTTTACCCAAACTCATGTCCATCGAGTCAGTGATGCCATCCAACCATCTCATCCTCTGTCATCCCCTTCTCCTCCCGCCTTCAATCTTTCCCAGCATCAGGGTCTTTACAAATTAGTCAGTTCTTCACATCAGGTGGCCAAAGTATTGGAGTTTCACCTTCAACATCAGTCCCTCCAATGAATATTCAGGACTGATTTCCTTTGGGATGGACTGGTTGGATCTCCTTGCCATCCAAGGGACTCTCAAGAGTCTTCTCCAACACCACAGTTCAAAAGCATCAATGCTTCAGCACTCAGCTTTCTTTATAGTCCAGCTCTCATATCCATACATGTCTTGTTCATTATGATCGTGTTAAACTTTACATGAAGCTTTGCAACACCTACTGCAGTCCTGGTACACCGTGGGGTGATGCTTCTCAAGTGAGGCCTGTAGAGCCCTGTATCAGGAACACTTGTCATACGGTACATTCCTCAAACCCACACAAAACCTCTCACTCAGAATCCCAGGGGTTGAGGGCTGAAATGGACATTGTAAACAAGCTTTCTAGATAATTATTACTGTACACATAGGTTGGCAGCATGGAACTGGTCCTCAAACCAAAACTAACTGATTTATTGAAGGATAGAATCTACAACTGTGACCCCAGATGCAAACAAATTCCATTTAGCTTTGAGTTTTTCAAAAAATCTTTTTCCAAACATAAGCAATATATTAGATTTTGTTTTAAAAGAAATGCAGTGAACAAAAGGTCAAGAGTTCCTGGGATATTTATTTCAGAGCCCTGGAGACTTCCTCTTTGACATTCCAAAGGCCCTCGATAGGCCTGTAAATTGAATGTTATATAACTGCACGCTTATGAAAATCCATTCTTCCAGATACCTGCCTCCTACAATGCAGGTTCTATCAGGTGGAGGGTTATAGCTCATGTATAAAATATTGACAGCATTCATTTGGCACTTCCTACCTTATGTGTGCATTACAGTGAATCAGACTCCACTTTTGATGTCTGCTGACAACTTTCCAGCCACATTATTATTCCCCTTCTCCTTCTGCCCCACATCTGAACCAGCTAAAAAATAGCCTGGGTGCTCCCTCCTTTGGTACAGCAGGAAATTCAGATCACACAAGCCTCAGCACATGTGAGAGGACGCTCACTCCATCCCTATGCTCTCACCATCCTAAAAAGTCATGCCAGTCAGACCTGCCTGCTCTCTCAAACCTTTAGACCTGCTTGGGAATTTGTCCTGTACTCCCTTAAAATCTCCATTGTGTGAGTAATAAAGCTTCTTGGACTCTATTTGTGTGTGGTGTCATCATTCTGGACCCCTGAATTGAATTTGGGATGGTGGCAAGCCCATCCCATTTCCCTGGAGGGACCTAAACAACCTGGGAAATGGCCATACCTTCTAAGCCATCTCAGTGTCTGAAGTTTTCTCTGTGCAGTCTGCACACAGCTGAAAGAGTCACCTTTCCAACATGCTGCTCTGATTTTTCACTTCTCCGTTGAAGGTTAGAATTTAAATCTTTCAGTGGTTTCCCTGTAAAATCAAGTTCTAAAACCTTAGCCTGGCATCTAAGGCCCATAATTTTACCACAGTTTTTCTTTCTTAGGCCTATCTCCTCTACCCAGAAAGTGCGTTAGTTGCTCAGTTGTGTCCAACTCTTGGCAACCCCATGGACTGTAGCCCGCCAGGCTCTTCTGTCCATGGAATTCTCCAGGCAAGAATACTGGAGTGGGTTGCCATTCCCTTTTTCAAGGGATCTTTCTGACCCAGGGTTGGAACTTGGGTCTCCTGCATTGCAGGCAGATTCTTTACCATCTGAGCCACTAGGGAAGTATACCATCTTCAGAAACTCTGTTCTTTAGCCAAATAGCTGAACTGCTGCTGCTGTTGCTGCTAAGTCGCTTCAGTCGTGTTCGACCCTGTGTGACCCCATAGACGGCAGCCCACCAGGCTCCCTCGTCCCTGGGATTCTCCAGGCAAGAGCACTGGAGTGGGTGATAGCTGAACTACTGATTTCCAAAGGAATTTTAATGTCTGACATATACTCACAGTTGGCCTTGTATGTGTTTTTCCATTGTTTTCTTTATTACTTATATCTTATGATACTATTTAAACTTTCAGTTCTTAACTATGTTCTTCTACTAGATTTTAAGACAGGAATTTTTTTTCCTCCCATAAGACTTAAGGCAAGGCCTGACCCATCATATGTGTTTACTGAATATTTATTCTTCTGATTTTATAGAGTTACAAATCTACTCTAGGATTTCTCTAGGATGAAAAACTAAAGAATAATTTTTTATG
Source organism: Bison bison bison (assembly GCF_000754665.1). Lineage (NCBI taxonomy): Eukaryota > Metazoa > Chordata > Mammalia > Artiodactyla > Bovidae > Bison > Bison bison. The sequence goes on along the minus strand of NW_011494917.1, from coordinate 2,247,445 downwards.
TAGAATTTTGAACCATATTTTATGTTTTAATTAAGCATGACTTAATGGATTGGGTTTGGGAAAGTATTCCTTAATATAAAAATGAAACGGATCTGTCCATTAGTCTGCTGTGATAAACAAATCCGGACTTTTCTCTCAATTATAAGTTATCAAGGATAAAATTTCCTTAGGCTGAGTTAATAAATCAATTGGTTTGCTTCAGATTTACTGATTTTTACAGGAATTTTTCTAATTATAGGTTTTAGTACATATTTTAGCCATTTAATTAGCACTAGGAGAAGGCGAGGAGAAGGCAATGGCACCCCACTCCAGTACTCTTGCCTGGAAAATCCCATGGACGGAGGAGCCTGGTAGGCTGCAGACCATGGGGTCGAGAAGAGTCGGACACGATTGAGCGACTTCACTTTCACTTTTCCCTTTCATGCATTGGAGGAGGAAATGCCAACCCACTCCAGTGTTCTTGCCTGGAGAATCCCAGGGACGGGGGAGCCTGGTGGGCTGCCATCTGTGGGGTCGCACAGAGTCGGACACGACTGACGTGACTTAGCAGCAGCAGCAGCAGTAGGCACTTTGTTGCTAAGACAGGCAACATGGTAATTTTTTTTCCATTGGATTGGTGTTCACATGGGCAAACACAACAGAGATTTGGGGCTCCTTCAAAAAAAATATTTTTCTTCTTTAAACCAGCGTCTTTCCTGGATGGACAATAACTCAAGGAGAAAAACTTGGGGCATCACAGTTTTCTCAGTACAAGTCATCAATCCAGTAAAGCTTCTATCACAAAAACAGGCTATGCCATGGCAACCAATGGAATTCTGACTATTTGTGGGAGGGCCAAGAAACACAGGTGGATCATTTTTCCCTTAAACTTCATTAGATACAAAGAAAAGGATAGTCAACAGAAAACCTGTAATCCAGAATCTACTTAACAATGTTTATACCAATACCTTTCATGAAAACCTGCTGATAATATTGGAAACTCTATTCTCATTTATTAGGCAATTTGCTAAATAATGACAGGAGAGTCAACATCCCTGTGCACGTAGCATGCTGGGAACTGTGGGCTGCAGGTTAAAAAAGACTGTAGTTAAATATGCTTTGAGTCACATACCTGGGCTTCCTTGAATATTTTTGAGAAGCATATT
>NW_011494917.1:2243714-2246200 GCF_000754665.1 Bison bison bison | reverse complement strand
GGATTGCCTATTCTACTTTTATAAAGTGCTTTTGTAAAGTGACACAACTTAGGCGTTGGATCACATGCGTCACAGTTTCTAAGTAATACGTCAGCTCCAGACTCTCAATTCTACAGCACTTTCTCAGTTTTTCTGCTACATCAGCTGCCATTCACTAAGAGCTCACAGTTCATACACAACACACAAGATGCTGTCAGTGTCTAGGCTTATCCCACCCAACTCAGTGCACTTCTCGGGTCTCCTTCCTCTACTTAATCCTAATTCCCTTCATTCCATTTTCTCACCCCCAACTCCTGCCTACAGCCACACATGTCTGAAATAATTCCCATTCAGCTAGCTCCACATTCCTCTCCTTTAAATGCTCCATGTATTTAGAAGGTCTGAAAAATCTCAAAACTTCTGAAGTCTTTTAAAAGGAGTTTTATATCTACCCTATTACTTTGCTAGACTCAAACATACTTTCCATGTTTTCCTCCCATCGTCTACTTTTTCTGGCCATATAATATTATAGCAGCAGCTAAGTCTGGCAGACTATCAACTTTTGATGCTAAATAAATCTTCATAATGATGGAGGCTAATAAAGCAATTATCTAAGATCAGACTCCGGCAGTCACTAATGATGGCATGTGAGGAGAATGTCACTAAACTCCCTCAATTACAAGGATTTATTTCATTCTTTAAAAAAAATGTAGCCTGACTTTCCAGCTACACAAAACAGAATGGAAAAAAGAAACCACTATCACAAATTGGTGTCAGGCTTCTTAACAAATGTGTGCTTGTTTTGTGATAGTGTGTTTTGTTTTTTTTAATATCCAGAATCACCACTGGTGACTAGTAACAGGAGGGATGTTTATCTGTAAAAACAGAAGTAATTCCATGAAGACCAAAAAGCATAAGTAGAATATATTTAGAATATGCTCATGTACTTGGAGGATTTCTGGTAAATAAAATTTGAATATTCCATTGAAATCTCACATTAGGTTTCTAGTCTTTGCATCAAATGAGTAAGATAATCATTCCTAATGATTGATAATTATTTTGATTATCAATGTTTGATAATTATTACATGTTTGATAATTGTTACATTCTGTTTTTTTGTTGTTGTTGTTGTTGTTCTTTTCCTGTAATAATCAAGCCAAAATCCAGAACAACAGTTTTATATCATAATGTTGCCACCTTTCTGTGGGGATTTGATCCTAAATATGACCAGAAAAGTTAGTCCCAAAATGTCCCCTTGGCAATGATCTATTTCTTGATTCTCATTTCATTCTAAAACATTCCCCAAGGGGCATACCGAGTGTGGGTGCTTTTATTTGTCAATCTGCTCTTAGAACAACAGTGGAAAAGTAGCAATTCTTATTTATGTTTCAGAGACATCCAGAGATGATTTTAAATTCTTGCATATTGACTAACTAGCTTTCAGTTAAAATGTGGATTGAGCACAAACATGTACCATTTTTCCTCTAGAAACTTCAGTAGGGAGGCAGTAAAGGCAATAAAACATTTAAATCCACAAGTACACAGAGAATGCCATTGTAGTGATATTACTCCTCGACAGAAAAGAAAAATTGTTTGGGGGAGATCCTCCCCCATCCTCCAAGCTCCTTCACCTCCCTCACGCTTAAGTCTCCATTTCACAGCTGTGGATGATTTCCAGCACTCTCCCACCCACGGCCCCTGTGTGTCCTATTTACACTGGACGTCCAGACGGAAAGCTGGCTCCCAGTCGTTCAGCCCCTTGATTCTTCCAGTGGCAGCACCTTGTACATTCTCTTCGCGCAACCACCCAGAAATTAGAGTTTAACCATCTCAGCCTTAACCATCTCATAAGTATATACTGTTCCAGACATCCTGGGCTTCCGTCAGCCCTAAGTAAATTGTCCGCCTTGGGGAAAGTGCATAGACTATTTTTAGGATTCCATGCTGTCATCTTACTCCACATTCTAGGCTTGCTGAAGTCCTCCTTCCTACCTCATGGCCCAGAAAAGAACAAAGGAAGAAAAGAAGGAAAAAGATTAAGAAGACGTGGCTCTGTAAATTTCTAATCTCCTTTCTTTCCCCTGCTAGCACAAATTTTATTTTAGTTTATTATAATTCTCATATTTTTTCTGCCTCTTCCTTTCCTTTACACTATTCTTATTACTTCTTTTTTCTCTACCTATACCTGCTATAGTTTAACAAGATGTTAGAAAAATGGAATCGTTTTGGAATGATTGACATTTTAAATTTTTTATTTTTTTAAATTTGTTGAACACTAGCATTTACTGAGTACTGGAAACCAATTTTAGCAGAGATCCAAAGTGGTGGCCCATAGACTGTATCCACCTGAAGTTTTGTCTTCAAGTATTTGAATTTTTTTGTTTGTTTAAGTTTTTGACCATGCCACATAGCATGTGGGATCTTAGTTCCCTGACCAGGGGTGAAACCCATGTTCCCTGCAGTAGAAACATGGAGTCTTAAGCACTGGACTGCCAGGGAATGCTGAA
>NW_011494917.1:2235839-2243614 GCF_000754665.1 Bison bison bison | reverse complement strand
TTTGGTATGTAACATCGAAGCTGGAGCTTCAATACTTTGGCCACCTGATGCAAAGAGCTGACTCATCGGAAAAGACCCAACTCATTGGAAAAGACCCTGATGCTGGGAAAGACTGAAGGCAAAAGGAGAAGGGGGTGGCAGAGGATGAGATTGTAAGATAGCAACTTACTCAATGGACATGAAAATGGGTGAAGTCAGGGAAAAAGTAGAGGACAGAGGAGCCTGGCAGGCTGCAATCCATGGAGTCCTGGATTTGGACCCGACATAGTGACTGAATGACAACATTGTGTAAACTTAAGATGTACAAGATGTTCTTTGATACACTTCTGTATTGAATATGATTACCATTGTAGTGATATTTATCACATTACATAATTATAGGACAATATTATTGTCTAGATTTAGAATGATTTTTTAAATTAATGTACTTCTTAGAGCAGTTTTAAGTTTATAGAAAAACTGAACAGAAAGTACGGAGTTCCCACATAGTCTCTTTCTAAGACATCCCACCTTTTGCCCACAGTTTTCCTATTATTAACACCTTGCATTGGTGTGGTACAATCAGTGGACCAATACTGACACATTATTATTAACTAAAGTTCACAGTTTTACACCAGGGTTCATTGTGTTGTACGGTTCTGTGGTTTTGATAAACGCATGGTCATATAGCCACTGTTATGGTATTATGCAGAATAGTTTTCTTCCCTAAAAATGCTCTGTGTGCCAGCTATTCATCTCCTTCCCCTACCCCACCAACCCCACTAACCCCCTGGCAACCTCTGATATTTCTACTCTGTCTATAGATCTGTTTTCCAGAATGTCATAGAATCATACAGTATGGAGCCTTTCAGCCTGGCTTCCTTCATTTGCAATATGCACTGTTTCCTCCATGACTTTTTCACTAGCTCACTTCTTCCCATCACTAAGTAATTTTCCATTGTCTGAATGTACCACAATTTGCCTATCCATTCATCTATTGAATTACATCTTGGTTGCATACAATTTGGACAGGTTGAAGTAAAGTGGCTATAAAAATGTGTGTGCAATGTTTTATGTGGACCTGAGTTTTGGCTTATTTGGGAGCATGATCGCTGGATCATATGGCAAGATTATGTTTAGCTTTGACACAGACTCACTTTTTTTAATATTTTAAAAATAAAGAAATGAGGCACTTCTAAATAGGACATGGGAAATAGCCTTCCTTCCATTGCTGCTCCAAACCTGCTCGATAGTAGGTCTCATAATACTTAACATGTTAACCTTTTATCCTGTACGTGTCTTCTCTTGAAGATCCTCTGTACCAATCAGAATCTTATAGACCTGGATGCTGACGGTGAGAACCAAAATGCCCTGGACAAGATTTCCTGCATAAGATCTTTTTCTGGGGTTAGTGAGATTTGAAAGGAGAAAGGTCAACTTTGACTCCAAGATCTGCTATTTATCAGCTCCTAATGGCAGCTACTTAGCCTCTCATAGCCTCAGCTTCCCGTCCATAAAACAGTGATAGAAGTAAGAGCATAATGGCATTGGAAGGGATTTGATGAGACACCATGTGCAAAGCTCAAAGGACAGAGTCAGGGACTTGGGACACTCAACAAAAGTTTATTTCCCCGCTTTGATTAAGACCACTTGAATGCTGTGCTCCATTTTTTTCTCTGCATTTCATTTCATTGGTGATGCCAGTGGTTAGCCTATCTCCACTTAGGAGACTAGGAAATCACTGATAAGACTTTTAAGTGAATTCTTGAAAAAGTCTTGAAAAGCCTTCTAAGAATGAGTGACATTTTGAGGAATTCAGATAGAAATTGACCTTGGCCTCGGCTCTCTTGATAGCGTTTCTCTTAAGGATCTTTAATGCATTACCCTCCCTAGAGTATCTGCATTTTAAGCGAGGGTTCCAAAAGATAATGCAGAGGAATTAGTGTCCAATTGAATTTTAATTGATCTTGTAGTTTACTCTCTTTAACCTGCCCTAGGAAATACCAGTCTTTCTGCAACATAGCCTAACATGTCTACAGAATTCAACTCAGACTCTTCAAACAACCATGGCAAGTCCCACAAGGATTGCAAGGCTCAAATGAAAGGAACACCACAGTGCTGAGACTGATCAGGGCCTTGTGAAAATGTGACTGCTGTCTTGTTTTGTTTGTGGATGTAAATATATAAATTATTTTTTGTGGAAATAGATTTATCTTTAAGCATGTTTTAGCCCTAGCTAGCACAGGAAGGATCCAAAGTTAAGTAACTTTACAGAGATAGAAAGTGCTGAGATCTGCTGATCACTTTTAGGATGTGTCTTATCTCTGAGAGTTAGCTCAGTGCTTTGAAAGTGAAAGTGGAAGTTGCTCGCTCAGTCATGTCTGACTCTTTGAGACCCCATGGACTGTATAGTCCCTGGAATTCTCCAGGCCAGAATACTGGAGTGGATAGCCTCTCCCTTCTCCAGGGATCTTCCCAATCCAGGGATTGAACCCAGGTCTCCCACATTGTAGGCGGATTCTTTACCAGCTGAGCCACAAGTGCTTTAGCATCATAAGAAATTATATCTCCCCTTTGTCTCTCTGAATGGCTACTGAGGGATTAGCCATTGTTTAAATGCACCTATATTATGAGCATCTGCCAGTTACAGATCCCAATATTATTTCCCGAGGACAATTTACCCTCCCGATTTTCAGGGTTATGTTATATTTGTATCATGGAGCCAGTGTTTTCCCTTCCTCAAAAGAGGGCATGTCTTATTTATCCCTGTATTTTGTGTATATGATGCTGAATATCTATTGACAATCACCATGATCTTAGTGTAAATCAGAAAATGAAAGATGCCAATTCTCTCTTTACAGTGTAACCCAATGGTTAACAATTTCCACTTCACAATTTACAAATTCCCCAGATCACAGATACCACTATAGCACAGAATTTTTTCCATAAGGTTCAGTCAGATATCGTTAAAAACTCTTAATTGACCCCCTAAGACCTTTATAATTCTATAAATAGAGGAGTAGACTCATTTATAAAGCAACTAATATGAATGCTGTCTGGAAAATTTATTGAAATCGTTTTTGAATTGCCTTTCCTTATTTCCTTACGGGACAAATAGTAAAAGCATTCATATCATGGCTCCAAGCCACCGCCAATGTGGCATTCCCACGCCACAAATTAGTCTAAACTCCTATTTTGCTGCTTAATCATCATTATTTCCTAGATTTCTTATTTTTGCTTCACTTTCATGCCAACACTCTGCATTGGTTGGTTTGAGTTATTTGTTGTTTTTCTGTCTGTGCCTTTGTTTAGCAGGAACATTTTCCATAAAATACAGAGGTTCTCTTGCTTCACAAAAGCTGCATGGATTAGGCCCTATGAACCAAGGACCCTGAAGTTAGGCTGAGATGAGGGCCTTGCACAGGTCTCACCCCAGGAACAGGACTCACCTGCCAGTGACCCTCCCCTCAGTGTGCAGAACTCAAAAGCGTAGCTCAGGCAAGTTCAAATGACTACGTTCTGTGGACCCCTGGAATTACTTAGCTGTAGTGGAAACTGCACAATTCTCTAAACGCCAGTGGTCTTATAATGATGTTTTAAATTTTAGTATAATTTGTGAATATACAGCTTGTTTGAGTCCAAACGAGAGGGAGACTAAATTAGTGCGCCCCAGTGTGAGTCAGGAGTTGGGCAGCTTGCTTTATGCTTGAGAGACATGACATCGTTTAATTCTCTCAGTAACTTTATAAAGTAATTGTATTGTTCCCGTTTTAAAAGAAACGAAAGCTCTGAGATTTAAATTTTACCAGCTTTATACAGTTAATAATTGGCCAGGAAATAATTCAAAATGGGGTCTGTCTGACTGAAACCTTGATGCTCTGACCACAGCATCAGTGTTACCTGGGAGGTGGCTGAAAATGCAAAATCTCTGAGAAACTGCTACCAGTTTATAGGCAATTATAGATGGAGGGCTGACAAATGTCAAAATGCCTAGGAAAGAATGGAAAACTGGAAACTGAGGCAGAGAAGGATGGCAAAGACCAGCAAGGTTGAATTCACTACTTAATTAGGTAATTAAACTTTGAATCTATTCTTTTCTCTAGAACCTTATACCCTACCCTCAGATTGCTTTAGATTTCCTCTCAAACATTCTCCTCTGTTGTATTGCTAGTCTTTCAGATCCCAGTTAGTGAAGTGGCCCTATATGCTGATGGCCTATCCTAGGGGTCATTTTTAATTACTCTTTTTTCACTCTCCTACACCTAACCCATCACAACTTCTTTTAGATTCACCTCTGAAATAAATAGCAAAATCAGTCACACACCACCATCACCACGCTTGCCCCAAACACTGCATTTCTTTCCTGGGTGGTCTTATATCTCACCATCCTTCCCGATTCTCTTTTGAACATCAGCAAGTCATTCACTACGCTTGCAAAGTAGAAGTCAAAGTAATACTTTAAATTATCACTAATAATACTTTACCATATTTAGAATAAAGTTCAGACTCCATATGTGGCAGCTTTTTCTACCAGCCCATTTTTTGTTTATCACACTTGTGTTAACACTGGCCTTTTTGGGGAACATATCCAATTCATTCTTCCCTTAGGGTCTTCATACATCTGTCTGTCTGTAAGGCTGTCCCCCAGATCTTTCCATGCCCTTTTTCATCATTCACATATTAGCTCAAATATCAGCTCCTTGGAGGAGTCCTACCTGCCTGTCTTGAATAGAGCATCCCCTCCTGATCTGTGCTCATCTGTGTCCAATTCTTTTGCAACCCCATGAACTTTAGCCCATCAGGTTCCTCTGTCCATAGGTTTTTCTTTGACAAGAATACTGGAGCAGGTTGCCATTTCCTCCTCCAGGGGATTTTCCCAACCCAAGGATCGAACCTATATGCCCTGCATCTCCTGCATTGGCTTCTTCACCACTGAGCTACCTGGGAAGCCCAGCCCCTCCTGATATTTATTCCATTACCCTGTTTCAAGTCTTTGTGACTCCATGGACCGTAGCATGCCAAGCTTCTCTGTCCTTCACTATCTCCAGGGGTTTGTGCAAATTCATAATCCATTGAGTCAGTGATGCCATCCAACCATCTCATCCTCTGAGTCAGAAACAACTTAGTTACTGAACAACAACAACCCTGTTTGGTTTTTTTCATAGCGCTGCTGCAAGTTAGGTTTCTCTGGAACCAGAAACTGAGGAGTAGTTTCCATGGAGGAAGTTCATTATTGGTTGTCTTGATCAACACCTGAGGAAGGGAAGGAAGACAAAAAGGGAGATATTAGGATACAAATGGCACCCCACTCCAGTACTCTTGCCTGGAAAATCCCATGGAAGGAGGAGCCTGGTAGGCTGCAGTCCATGGGGTTGTGAAGAGTCGGACACAACTGAGCGAGTTCACTTTCAGTTTTCACTTTCATGCATTGGAGAAGCAAATGGCAACCCACTCCAGTGTTCTTGCCTGGAGAATCCCAGGGATGGGGGAGCCTGGTGGGCTGCCGTCTATGGGGTCGCACAGAGTCGGACACGACTGAAGTGACTTAGCAGCAGCAGCACAGTCTTAACAAAAACCTCAGCAAACCCCACAGTTGAGTTCTGAAGCTGCAAAGTACAGAGATAACTGTTTCAGCAAGAGGCAACAAGTCTGACATCCTCAGGTCAACCTGCTCCTGGATGCCAGTGGCTGTCTTCAGTTCAGACTATTCCAAACAAAGTTGACAGCCAAAGCTATCCATTTGCAGCACTCTCAGCAGCTTGGGGAATAAGCTTTTTGGTACTGAATGAGGATCTAGGCTGCACTTGACAGAGTTCACAAGTCCACCCTTTGAATATACTTTGTAGACATTCTGGAAGCAGTTTTGTTAAGATTAAGATGCTGGTGTATCCTTTCTCAAGTAAAACTTACTGAGGTTTCGCGACATTAGGTACAGCCCCAGCTTAGCAGCCAGTCTTGGAGTCCCAAGGGAAACTCACTGTCTGCTCCTCCACCACCCATTCTATATTCTCCTCAATCTCATCTGGTACCTCCGCAGGGCTGGGTGTCTCACCTGCTGGCAAAAACCCACCCACCAGCAGAGTCCGAGCTCCCAGTCACCATGTTCTTCTCTGACGAGGGTTTCTGAACTTGTCTATTACGGTTAAAAATGGGCAAAGCAGCACCAAGAGGCACCCAAAAAATATGGGTGTCAAATAGATTCTTCCCTGCCTGCACTGTATGACAGGCTCCCAGTCCCCTGATGCCAGGAGACATCCCCTTCTGGCCTGTCAGTCCCCTGGCACAAGGAACCCAGAGGGCCCAGCTGTCAACTACGGTTACAGGACTCAGCCGTGTCCTCTGGTGGAAGGACCAGAGGGAATCAGGGCCATTAAACCCACAGAACCTAGACATTGAAGGAGAGGAAGAGAAATTCTCCAAGAAGGTAACCGGGGTGATGGTAAGCAGGGCCAGTCCTGCCTCTACTAATTCTCGGAACTCTATTCTGCCCACTGAGGATGCCACACCATATAACAGCCATTAATACCAAGTAGACACTGCACCCCGGATAAGGACCCGCACCTCTTATGAGGTATGATCTCAAAACTGATGCCTCAGCTGTGTTGTGAGTGTGGCGTTGTGTTGTGTGCCGAGTCAGGCTCTGCTGTGTTGTGAGTGTGGCGCTGCGGCGTGTGCGGAGCCGGGCTCTGCTGTGTCGTGAGTGTGGCGCTGCGGCGTGTGCCGAGCTGGGCTCTGCTGTGTCGTGAGTGTAGTGTTGTGTTGTGTGCTGAGTCAGGCTCTGCTGTGTTGTGAGTGTGGCACTGTGCTGTGCGCCGAGCCGGACTCTGCTGGCGCAGTACATGGTAAGACCAGAGCATGTCACAGTCTTGGGCCCACTCCTGCGTTTTGGTGCGTCCATGTGGCACTCACCTGAGGGAGCAAGTTGCTCCCAGCATCCCTGCAGTGAAGCCTATGAGCACATCCCCTGTATCTGGAGCCATGATAGTTTTAACACCTAGAAGACTCACCTTTGTGAGGCGAGAGCTGGGACTAAGTCGCTTTCAGAACACATTTCGAAGTCAGTTCTTTCTTCAGCCTGGGGCAGAGTTGTAAGAGTGAAGGGGCAACCCTTTTAGGACTACCACAAGCTTCAGAATATTATAGAGAACCCCTACCCACCCACCCCCCCGACTCCCGCAAAAAACAGTCGGATTTTGATGACTGGAATTTCTGGATCAGTGTAGACCTCCAGGGCTAGGGTTCCAGCTACCGCAGACTTATCCCATTAAAGTTTATGGAAGGTTTTGGGCCTCCACTGATATTCATTCTGTTTTATTCCAATCTCAAATTGCATGTTAAAGAAAACAAAAGGAGAAATCATATCCTTTAAATTCATTTATTAATTATGTGCATTTGCCAATTGGATGAAAAACAAGATGCCAACCTCTTGCCAAAAGCCAAGTGGAACCAAGGTTAAGTTATATTTACTTACCTAAAGAAAACTTCATATAAATACAGTTAATATTTTACACCTAGAACTATCTATCTATATGTGTGCTCAGTTGCTCAGTCATGTCTCACTCTTTGCTGCCATATGGACTGTAGCCCACCAGGCTCCTCTGTCCATGGAATTTTCCAGATAAGAATACTAGAATGGGTTGCCATTTCCTACTCCAGAGGATCTGCCTGACTCAGGGATCAAACCCATGTCTCTTGCTTCTCTTGCGTTGGCAGGTAGATTCTTTACCACTGAACCATCAGGGAAGCCCATCTATCTGTATATCTGTGTACATTTTTATGTCCTGATATATATATAT
>NW_011494917.1:2214959-2235739 GCF_000754665.1 Bison bison bison | reverse complement strand
ATATATATATATATATATTATATATATATATATATGGACATAGCAGATGTCACCTGATTTCCAGATAGTGAACCTTGCAATATTTCATTACAAATACACTCTTCAAAAGCATAATTTTTCACTTAATGACTAGGACCAGTCTATCCAAAATACACTCTTTGTAATAATATGAGATATGTGGGAAAGACAAGGAAGAAAAATCTGGGAAAACCACTAATGCTGAAATCGAACTGAAAATGCAAGACCTGCCAAGGTCATGCAAAGGGCGTGGTATGTGTCCATGGCTGCTGATGCGGTCAGCCAGGCTCCACAAAGTGGCTCTCAGCTCAACTGCAAAGACTAGTATAGGATTTTCTCACCCACCCTTCTTTCTACTTTGGTTTCTGCGTGAACCTAAATAAATACATTCTTCATCTGGAGGGGTCTGGTTATTGGCTTCAGAGAGAAACCAGAGTATTGAACTTGGCCATGGAAACCGTGGTTTACGATGCCTGTGAGCCACGGTCCTGTTTACACAGGGAGAGGAGCTGGCTGCAGGGATCAGGTAGCTTCTTTTGCTGCTGAATTTCAATGAGCAGAATCGATCAACAGAATCGGGACATGGAAAGCCCTGGCAGGCTCCAGCCTCCTCTGGGATGAGGCCAGTGTGGGGACTTGAGCCTGACACAGAACTTTTACATTTAATATTAAAGACACCTGAGCAACAGCACATTCCCAGGAGGCTCTTTCTCTGAAGAGTCAGTGTCAAGACTGTGTGGCCTTCTCCTTCCTGACCTATTGTCTGAGACCACGCAGATATAAAAGGCATCTTCTTTTGAAGAGAGTTAAGGAAACAATGCATAATAGTCGTTACCTAACTCTGGGAGTTGGTGATGGACAGGGAGGCCTCGCGTGCTGTGGTTCATGGGGTCGCAAAGAGTCAGACATGACTGAGCGACTGAACTGAATTGAACTGAAACATCTTACTGACATAATTAGCAGACAAATGCAAGCAAAAGGTTGTAAATTGAGTGAGTGAATTTAGAATTTCATTTTGTCCTTAGATTTCCCTTTCTCAAACCTGAGAGCCACAATAAATCAACTCCACACTCTGGAGGTGGGACAGGGAAGTCTTGAGTACAGTCCCCAGGCAAGCAAGATTCAAGGATACTGGTGAGACCCCAGTGTGTTTCTGGTTTTATCTGGTTGTGCTTTGGTAGGAAAACATTTCACAGCAGCAACTCCTTCAATATTACTCCTTGTAGGGTGTCTCTGATTCCTCTTGACTTATTTCACTGACAAAAAGCATGTTTTTAATCTGCTTTGCATCACTGAGCCAACTGAGAAAATGGGTCCTGTTCCTCATGAATTATTGAAGCTCGTTGTCAGCAACTATAAACCCCAGAGGCAGATGACAGCCCCAGAAGCTGAGAGAAGACAGCCCAATCTGTGGAGCCCAGTGGGGGGAAAAAGGGAGAAAGAAAATCACTCTTGAATGGAAAATTGAAGAAACTCCTGTTTCGGTTTAGAATATGGATGTGAGGGAGCTCTTCACAACCAACCCAAATCAAAACTGATGTATAAGTCTTCTTGGATAAAGTTTTACGCTATTTCTCTTGTACTTGTGCTTTCCTTAACATATTACTTGGTTGGGATCAGAATCAATTAAAGTGATTAAAATGATAAGTTTCAGAGGTAAAGCTTGTGGGCACTTAACATACATATTGATTCAAAAAAGTTAGTATATAAAATAAAACAAGTCTGTTTCTCACCAGGTGGAACTAAAATGAAGAGCACTGAGTATTTTCATGGGGTTCGTGTGAGTCCGGTTCTCCCTGTTGTCAGTTTTAATTCGTTATCTATTCATTCAGTATTTGCTGAAGTCTCTCAGTAACTTTCTCTCTGTTCTTTTTTTTAGCATTTACTTGGCCGCGTTGGGTTGGGTTGCGCGCACAGGGTCCTCGTTGCGGTGTGTGGGCTTCTCTCTAGTTGTGGTCTTTGGGCTCAGTAGTTGCGGTGCTGGTGGGCTTAGTTGTCCCAAGCCATGTGGGATCTTAGTTCCCAGACCAGGGGTCGAACCCATGTCCCCTGCCTTGGAAGGCAGATTCTTAACCACTGGACCACCAGGGAAGTTCCTCTCTGTTCTTCTCGAAGAAAATACTCTTAAGAGAGAACAGAGGCCATCGGGTATCAGGGCCATGTGCTCAGCCTTGTGTAGGGAGGCGCCTTCCCCTTTCTGAGTCCCAGTGGCCTGCATCTGTATGACCCAAAGAGTGAATGCCCCCTTAATTCTGACGCCCTTGGCACCTCACTCGCCCACCCTAGTCTAAGCCCTGCCTCCATAAAGTTCACTTCGGTGAATTTTATGACTCCAGAGACATCTTAGGTATAAAGATCTTGTCTCTACTCTGTCTCCTCATAGTGGAAAGCTAGTAAAAGTGTAAACAGCTCACCCTGACTCCAAGGTTAATTGCACCCCCAAGCCCAGCTGTAGTGGCTGCTTTCCAAAGGAGCTGCCCACATCGGGGGCAAGGAAGAGCCCTTGCACTGAGGGAGGTCACGAGGGCACTTGCTGAATGCTGACACTGGACATTCTTGCTCAGTGCTGATTGCTTCTTTGGTTCCTGTCTTGTGCTTTGGCTCTGAGCTTTGCTAACTGTGACTTTTGGCTCTGGTTCCTTTTGGGCTTCTGCCCGCTGGCCTCCATGTTTTCTCAGTAGCTGACCTTGCAGCTCTGACCATCAGCTGTGTCCTTGCTCTGGCTTGTTGCATTCATTCCCTTTAGGCCTCCTGCTCTCTTTTCTCCACAGTCCTGGGCTGAGGTCCTAAGGCCATGCCACAATCCAAGGTTTGGTCACTGACAGTGTGTCCTGGGAAGGAGAAGGGAGGCCAGAAACATTCGTTTTCTATTATTCTTCATGAAAAACAGACTAAAAAGAGTCTGCCCTTCTGGACTACATAGGTATGTTATAAAGATTAACATCCGTGAAGCCTGTGTGGATTAATGTAAAAAGCAGCCATGTAGAAGATTGCCAAGCTATTGCCTTGGCAACATCCCCACATTAGGAAGAGACCTAAAACACAAGCTGTCATTATAAAGTAAGGAGGCTTGTTTTTTCCCCTACCAAACGCATCAAACTGTATACTTGTAGATAACTCTTGTCCCTTTCAAATTAATCATTGTGGGGAAATGGTCACTTTTTACAGCAACTAATGCCCACTCAAAAAAATTTTTTGACTCAACTTTTGGTGTTTCCTTTAAGGACAGAGGCTTTTTATCTTTCCCTCAAATCTCCTTAGTGGTACAGTGTCTTTATTTTATCAAGGTTGTCCTGAATTTAAAACAACCAAATCTGGAAGGAAAGTCAGCCATGAGTCAGGGAAGCATTGGAGAGAGACAGATACACAGAGCGAAATTGACTGATTCCACCTGAAACTAAGAAGAAAAAAAGACTTGACTCTGTAGTAGTAAGGTGGATGTGCATGTCTGCAGGCATGCATGTGGATGGTGGAATGATTGTGTATAGGAAAGTCAGAGAGAAGAGCCTTGGTATTTCAATTTGTTGGTAGTAACTTTGCATCCCACTGAACAAAGAATGCAAATCGAACAGGCCATGCATGCTACAGCTTCCATCCCTGTCAGGACAATTTCTCAGCTTCAGTCTTGATTAGAAGCATAATTTATTTATTTATTTTTTTTAAACAGACGATGCTGTCAGCTGGAAGGAAAAAGTCCCACAGGGCACATCACGGGAATGTCTCTCCACCCAGGGTTCACATAGCTTTGTCATCATATCTGATCTCTGCTGCCGCAGATAACAGGCCAACAGAACTGGACGTGCAGACTTGGGAAGGCTTTCAGTTGAATTTTTGAGTAAAAGGTTACTATACAGACTGGTCAGCTCCTTTTGTACCACTGCCGCTATTCTTTAGGTCCAGCATTTCTTCCCTCAGGCCTCTCTGTGCCTTTATAAAGATCAGCAATTATTTTCAGCTCCAAGCAGGATGCTGCCATGCAGGGGCTCCCCAGAGGCAATAAGTCTGGGAGAGAAGGTGGATGATTTACAGATCAACAGCTACCTGGTAGATACTGTGGGATACCTTGCTGTCAACACCAAAGGATTCATGAGCATAGCTTTGTGAGCCATAAAAAAAATCTGTAAGAAAAAAAAAAAAAGGAATCAAAATCCTTTCTCCTCCTCTTGAAAAATCTGGTGGTTTCTTTCTTTGTCTTTGGAGGCTAATGCCATTTTTAGATTCCTATGAAAAAGACAGAAACATTCTTGCTTTGTGAATTCTGGTATTTAAACTCATACTGTGTGTAATCTAGCCAACATTAACAGTGGAATGAATTCCCTGTGTTTGCAATATTTCCTGGATCCCCAGGGGGGTCTGCCTGTCGGATGCTACTGAGGACCACTTAAGGCTAAGTCAGGACGGAGGTGCTCAGCCCCCCATGCCTGCTATGACTCTCAGCTGTACCGTTCACCTCCCCACCCTGTAATGGGCATTTCTCCCTCACCAACCGGCCTGTACTATCCACTTGCCACATTTCAGGAGCTGAAATGCCAGAGTATCGTGAGGTCCCAGGTTCAGGTTTTTCTTTTTTTTCCTAGTTTTATCCCTCTGGTAGATACCACATTATTTTAGAATGGATTAGCTGAATCTGTTTTGCCCTGTCACCTGAATTCAATTAAGCTTAACAATTACTTATGGAATCCTTGCTAAGGACAGATACTAAAGCTACAGAGGGTAAATGAAAATTGAAGACATCATTCAGTATCTAATTGGGTGGATATTCAAGCACAAAAAAAGCAATGTGTTAATAACACAAGGTAGAATGAGATAGGTGTCTTAGGATACATGAAACATCGTTCCTTGACCACTGTACTGCGAAATACTGGCCATCAGGAATGGGATACTACTGATGAGGAAAAGAGTGAAACACAGAAATCAGGAAGCCGCTCCATCAAACACTTGTGCAGTAAATCATTTGCCTATGCTGGTAGTTTCTGAATGCTACTAGGTAGGTCAGTCTGTTTTCAGGGTATAAGTGCGACGAGGCTGTTATTTACTTTTTTAAATACATTACCTTTTAGAGCAGCTTTAGGTTTACAGCAAACTTGAAAGGAAGGTACAGACATTTCCCCTATGTTCCTACCTCAACAAAGGGCCCTCACACCACAATGGAAATCTCCTACGTTCTACAGCTAAGACCCCATGCAACCAAAAATAAATGAATAAATAAATACTTTTTTAAACATTAGGAAGAAACCTCATAGGCCATCTGACCTAGCCCTCCAGAAAAGGCTGAATTCCTTCCTTCAACAGAAAACTTAATCAAAAGACACAGTCCAACATTTCTCTAAACAGACCCATAAGTGATTTATTCACTTCCTCATGACCCAGTAGTCTATTCTTTATTCAAACAACACTGCTCATTTTTCCCATATCAAGAGAAAGTCTGCTCTGCTGCAGTATCCCCCAGATGGCTTTATAAATCCTCCATTAGGAAAGCTCTCAGGTGTGGAAACAGGTATCATGACCCATTACCTCTCTATTGCCCACCTCACCCCTCCACACCATTCTCTTCTGCAGCCCAACACTATCAAATCCCTCAATAGGTATTCCCTCACTTATTTATTTTGTTAGAATGTAAAAATAATCAGTGACTATAGTAGAAAATGGGTTTCCCTGGTGGCTCAGATGGTAAAGAGTCTGCCTGCAATGAGGGAGACCTGGGTTTGATCCCTGGGTCAGGAAGATCCCTGGAGAAGGGAATGGCTACCCACTCCAGTATTCTTTCCTGGAGAATCCCATGGACAGAGAAGCCTCATGGGCTACAGTCCACGGGGTCACAAAGAGTCAGACATGACTGAGTAACTAACACTTGCACTTAATTCACTTTTCATAGTAAAAATACACTAAAAAAGCATAGAGTAACAACTCCAGATGCATGTGGTCTACTTAAAAAGATATGTGATATGGACACTATAAGAACACAAAAGAGGGACATCTGAATGAAATTGGGTGACAATGACACTGAGCTGACTGATGATGAATGAGTCGAAGGATAAGAAGATCATCTGAAAAAAATCTTATAATGTTCAAAGCTTGCACCACAGACCAGGGGTAGGAAAGTACACAATATTTAGATGGTGATAGGAGTTCTACTTGGTAAATGCTTTGTATGAAGGGCTGGTAAAAGACAAAAACTAAAGAGATGTCTGAAAATCAGATCATGCAGGGCCTTACATGCTAAGCAAAAAAAGAAAATGTTATTTTTGTCCTAAAAGTTAAAGGACTACATAACATGTGTTTAAGAAAGGGAGCATTTTTATTACTGAAATGTCACTCCACAGAGAGGTGTAAAAATCAAAAGGAGCAACGTAGGATCAGGATGAAATCAGTTAGGCTGTTGCAGAGAGAAGTGATGAAAACCAAAGTGGCAGCAGTGTTGGA
The DNA here is from genome assembly GCF_000754665.1 of Bison bison bison. Classification (NCBI taxonomy): domain Eukaryota; kingdom Metazoa; phylum Chordata; class Mammalia; order Artiodactyla; family Bovidae; genus Bison; species Bison bison. The sequence continues at coordinate 2,229,298 of NW_011494917.1, read as the reverse complement.
AAGAAAGAGAAAAAATATATATATATATATAAGAGATTAAATCACTATTACTGGCGTTTGATTGAAATATAGTGGTGAAACTTCTGTTCAACATAGTATGGAAAGTCTTAAAGCAATTAGGCAAGGAAAAACGAAAGGCATCCAAATCAGAAAGGAAAAAGTAAAAGCATCTCTGTTTACAGATAATTTGCTCCTGCTGCTGCTGCTGCTAAGTCGCCTCAGTCGTGTCCGACTCTGTGTGACCCCATAGACGGCAGCCCACCAGGCTCCCCCGTCCCTGGGATTCTCCAGGCAAGAACACTGGAGTGGGTTGCCATTTGCTTCTCCAATGCATGAAAGTGAAAAGTGAAAGTGAAGTCGCTTAGTTGTGCCAGACTCTTAGCGACCCCATGGACTGGAGCCTACCAGGCTCCTCCACCCATGGGATTTTCCAGGCAAGAGTACTGGAGTGGGGTGCCATTGCCTTCTCTGAATTTGCTCCTATACACAGCAAATTCTAAAGATTTCACACACATACAAAAATCTTAGAACTAATTATGAATTCAGGAAACTTCAGGATAGAAAATCAACAGACAAAAACAAATTCCATATGGCCAAAATCACTACAATATTGTAAAGTAATTAGCCTCCAATTAAAATTAATTAATTAATTTAAAAAACAAGGTCCATTTCTATATATTAACTATGAAATATCCAAAAAGAAAATCAAGAAAACAGTCCCGTTTTCAGTAACATCAAAAGCATAAAATACTTAGGAATAAACTTAACCAAATAGTTGGAAAAACTTGTACACTGAAAACTGAACTACATTGAAGAAAGAAAGAAGAAAATAAAAATACAAATAAATGGAAAACACCCCATGTTTAGACTCAATATTGTTAAGATATCCATATTATCCAAAGCAATCTACAGGTTCAATACTATTTCCATCAAAATCCCAATGGTATCTTATTATAGAAAAAAAATCCTAAAATTCATATGAAATCACAAAAGATCTTGAATAACCAAAGCTATTTTGATCCTGAGATCTTGAGAAAGAAGAATAAAGTGGAGGTATCCTAATTTCAAAATATATTACAAAGCTACAGTGATTAAAATAGTATGATACTAGAAGAGCAAAACTATCTGAATAATGAGTAGGAAAAAAGTACAGAAAGGGAAAAGTCACAGAATAGATGCTGGTCCAAAGGAAAGAAAAGTCTAACCATCATAAAATAATCAAATTATTGGGTTTGCCAAAAAGCTCATCAGGTTTTTCCATAAGTTTATGGAAAACTAGCCTTTTGGCCAACCCAATATATCTAAAGATGTCCAAGTAAATTAGGAACACTCACCATAAGAAGAAGTTTCCTTCATAGGAAATTAATTTTAATTGGACAATTGGCTAAGCAGTTTGGTTTTACCAAAAGAAAGAAAAAAAATAGAAATGATCTTGGAAACTTTGGCCATTTCAACATTTTTTATAATGAGCCAAACAAATTACCTTCTAGCTAGAAGCAAATATATGAAATTCAGATGGAGAAAAGTCAAGTTGGTGTCATGGAAATGCTTAAATTGATCAATTCCAGCCCTTAAAAACAGGCTGAGGAAAATTTCAAACATAGTCATGAGGTAATATCCATTATTGGCAAAGAAACAGGCTGAGTGTTCCCATCTCAAATTGTTCTAACTTTTTAATTTACTCTTTCCCAAATAATTTGCTCCATGATAAGAGAATGTTTACCTTCTGATCCAAAGGAAGAGGGCCATATGTTTTTCCATCTACTTCTCTTTTAAAAAATAAGACAAAAGAAAAAATAAAACCAATAAAAAGAGAATAGACCCTAGTTGCTAGATAGTAATAATAAATAGATCCTAATAGATCTAGTTCCTTATACCAGGGGCTTGCTCACACAGGTTCATAGACAAACCATTCTAACCTTGCCTTTATTTTATGTAAATAAATATCCTCTCCAGAGAGAGAAACATCTGAGATTCTGTTTCTATATCAAACACACACGTGGGAAGGGCTCCTAAAACTGTAAGGATATTTGCCCACTGTAAATAAAATATTCTGAACATCTAGACCTGCATTGGGTGATTTTTTTTTTCCTTGTCATTATTTTCTAGATTCCACCAGAGGTCTATTGAAACTGTGTTCCAGCAGATTCAAGAGTGAAGGCTACCTGAACAACAGGCTCAACTTGGTTCCAATGCTCCGTCATCAAGGTGGGGAAGGCACACCTGCAGATTTGCCAGGGCCTTTGTTAACGAAGGGACTTCCAAGGTGGTTCTAGTGGTAAACAACCTGACTGCTGTTGCAGGAGATACAAGAGACGTGGGTTCGATCCCTGGGTGGGGAAAATCCCCTGGAGGAGGGCATGGCAACCCACTCCTGAGACAGACTTTTAATACTGAGTTTCCATGGAAGGGCTTGGGAATTCGGAAAGGAGGGGAGAATTGAAGTAACAGAATACTGGCATTCAGCATTATGCTAACTAGAACTGAAGTAAAACAAAATCCAGACCTCAAAGAGACAATACAAAACTCACTATAAGAAATGAACAAAATGCAAACATCTCCAGTGTAAAACAATGGCACAGAAACGTTGTCCTGATTGGTCAAGCTTTCCCGTCCTTCTTAGTTTTCATAATTATCCCAGTTCTTGCCGGAGCATTAAATGTGCTCATTAACTTTCTCTCCGATAGGCCACACAAAATTAAGTCTTAGTGGTCAGGTTTGTTTTTGTGCCCTTCATATTCCCCAAAAGTTTGTTTTAAAAACTAAAGTTCTATTAATCCAGGCTAGTAGTCACTAGAATTTTGTCCTACTTTGGACTTTTCCAATGATTTATTACTGTACCCAAGTGAAGTGCATATTTTGTTTTAAATTTACTATATATTTATTTTAAATAAACACTGATAATTGGTCTGTGCTTTTCATTCAGTTTATTTTTTTTTGGATTTTTATTATTTTTATTTTTTATTTTTTAACTTTACAATATTGTACTGGTTTTGCCATATATCAACATGAATCCGTCACAGGTATACACGTGTTCCCCATCCTGAACCCTCCTCCCTCCTCCCTCCCCGTACCATCCCTCTGGGTCGTCCCAGTGCACCAGCCCCAAGCATCCAGTATCGTGCATCAAACCTGGACCGGCGACTCGTTTCATATATGATATTATACATGTTTCAATGCCATTCTCCCAAATCATCCCACCCTCTCCCTTTCCCACAGAGTCCAAAAGACTGTTCTATACATGAAGTGCGTATTTTTATTTCCTCCTCTAGTTGGATTTCTCTTTCTTAACACAGGAACAATAGTATGGTACCTATAATTTACCTTAACAGAGTTATGGTAAATGTTCTGCAAACATTTAGCTCATGGACATTTTTCTGAATGAATATGAAGAGCCATTTCATATTAAACTGTTATGGCACACTTAATAAATACTGATATAGGACATTATAGTAATAGCTCCATAGTGGCTAACAGAGCTGGAAGTTGTAATTGTACATACACTCTAGCTCTCAGGATACCATATGACTGCCCACAATACTTCTTACTTCTCAGGAATGGAAGACCTAATGATCCATTCAGTTTTCCCTTTATCATCAAAATACTATCATCATTATATTAACAAAAATCCAACTCACTAAAAGGCTATGACCTATGACTCAGATATTTTGAAAACTGACCAACGTACCCTCCAGGGGACACCTCATATTTCTACTAGCCCAGGATAGGTATGCAAATCTAGCTCTCTACTTAATATTACAAATGCTAGTTTGATGGACAACCTGTCAATGGGTAAAAAGAATAGACTTATAAACCAAGACAAAGCATATGTAATCCTCCGTTTTACTTTCATCATCTATGACCAAATTCACCAAGACGTTGACTTTGTGCTGAAGGATGCAAGGATTCCAGCATCCAGAGAGGCACTGGGCTGGATCCCCTCTGCTCTCGCTTTCTGAGAAAGGTTGTATGGAACGACAGGTAGGGTTTAGGTGTTAACTCCCTATCTCCATGCTGGATTTCAGTTTTGTCTGTTGTATAACACTGAACAAATCATTTAATCCTGAGTCTTGGTGTCTCATGTATAAAGTGGGAACAAGAGCAGCAAGCTTGGGGAGTTGTAAATGCTTTTGTTGCATTCATTCCCTGACATTTTGATTTGTTCACAGTTCTGTCCTGGGGCTTCTTGAAGTCAAGGCCCGTGTTTTATCCATCTCTAAATTTTGAATGCCCAACAAATACCCAACAAATGGAAGACACTCAATAAATGACCTGTGATCTCTCAGTAACATTTGTCACAATAATAATAGTGACTTCCTGTTCAGGGGCAATACCTCTCTCTTTTTTTCATTTTTAACTTTTTGAGAAACCTCCACACTGTTTTACAAAGTGCCTGCACCAATTTACAGTTTCATCTGCAGTACACAAGAGTTCCCTTTTCCCACACTGTCGCCGATACCTGTTGTATCTCGTCTTTTTGATAATAGCCCTTCTGACAGTGTGGGTGATACCTCACTGAGGTTTTGATTTGTGTTTCTCTGATGATTAGAGATGTTGATTAGTGACGTCATTTTCCATTCCCTTCTCCTGCTTCTTGTTTTTTCACAGCACTTAACTCTTAAGCAGTTACTTTATATTATATATCTGTAAATTTATTTGTTTATTGTGCCCTTCCTGCTAGAATGTAAACTCCAGGAGGGCAGAAACTTGATCTTGTTTTTGGTTGTGTCTCCAGCACCTGGAAAAGGATCTGGTATCGTATGTATCAGGCTGTTGTTGTTGTTGTTGCTAATTTCAGTGAAAGTCACTCAGTCGTGTCTGACTCTTTGTGAGCCCATGGACTATACAGTCCATGGAATTTTCCAGGCCAGAATACTGGAGTGGATAGCCTTTCCCTTCTCCAGGGGTTCTTCCTAACCCAGGGATCGAACCCAGGTCTCCTGCACTGCAGGCAGATTCTTTACCATCTGAGCCACTGTTGTTGCTAAATTGTGTCCAGCTCTTTGTGACCTCATGGACTGTCGCATGCCAGGCTCCTCTGTCCTCCACTATCTCCCAGAGTTTGCTCAAATTCATGTCCACTGAGTTGGTGATGCTATCTAACCACCTCATCCTCTGCTGCCCTCTTGTCCTTTAGCCTTCAATCTTTCCCTGCATCAGGGTCTTTTCCAGTAAGTCAGCTCTGCGCCTCAGGTAGCCAGAGTATTAGAGCTTTAGCAACAGTCCTTCCAATGAATATTTAGGGTTGATTTCCTTTAGGATTGACTGGTTTGATCTACTTGCAGTCCAAGGGACTCTCAAGAAGATCACCACAATTTGAAAACATCAATTCTTCAGTGCTCAGCCTTCTTTATGGTCCTCCACTCACATCTGTACATGACTACTGGAAAAACCATAGTTTTGACTGTATGGACCTTTGTCAGCAAAATGATGTCTCTGCTATTTACTACACTGTATAATATATTAGGTACTCAGTAAATACTAGTTGAGTGAATAATATCCACATTCACTCTTTCAAATTATTCAACACCCATTTATTTTATGTAACAGTGCCAGGCAAGCAATAGCTTTAGATCTCAGGGTGGGATTACATGGGCTGCTATGTTATTTACTACTCAGGTTGCCTGAATGGAGGAGATTGAGCTGAGGGGCACCATTAAAAGAGGGCTGGTGAGTGGCAACAATTCTAAATTGTATCCAAACCAGAGAAAGGCAAACCCAGTGCAGTGCCCTGCAATTGTTGGTGTTAGGGTGGGGAAACAATGGGATGGGATAGCCCTATCATAAGGGCAGAGCTTCCCACTATCAGGAGAAGAGTAAAGACCACAGCACTCCAAATAGCACACAAGGTTAACTGGGGAAGCTGTCAGGTGTACTGGAGCAGAAGATTTGCAAAGCTCCCAAGAAATCTATCAGCTGATTGTGTGTTTCCTTAATTTCAGTGCAGGGTCATGGCTGCCTGTTGGCTTGACTGATGCTCGGTCCAGTACCAGACATGGGGAGGGACTGGGCAAAGATAAATGAAGATTGTAAAAAGATAAAATCTATCTTCAAAGTGGTTGGAGACTTACAGGAAGAGAAGACACAGCTAATAGGACTAAGAGCATTACATAACATGTATGTGCTCAGTGGAGCCATGGAATCATAGCAAATTACATCTGTAAAGGAGGCTATTTCTGGACTGTGTTTAAATATAGAGCTAGTCTCTTGGGTACAAGAAGTACAATTTACCAGGCACAGATCTCTTCATCTGCTAAATTGTAAGCTTTAAATAGAATTCATTTTTCTGTGTCCCTTCAGTTCTAAATTGCTATCCTTATTGATTTACATACATGTAACCCTATATACATACACATGCATATGTGGATAATAAAACCTCATTAATTGGACTTTGCCAATTTTGGGTTTATGATCAACCATCAGAGTACGGCTAGCTGAATTTTAATTTTGGTCTATCAGATATATTAGTAGCTTGTCCAACACAAAGTGTCAGCAAATTATAAAAGGAATGTTCATCAACCTTAAAGAATGGACTGTTTTCAGAGTGTTCAGAACTCCCATTAGAGCACCGTAGCTGAAGTGGAGCCAGCCGCTTGGACTAATGTTTTGATATACTTCTAACAGATCCCTGAGCTAGGGACCCTGGAAATAAGGGGGTTGACACACAAGGCCTCTGACCCACACCTGCTCTCACAGCCTCGGGAGTCGGAGCTTGACTTAAGGAGAAGCCAGAGGAATCGTCTCAGAAGAAGTATGACCTCACCATGTATCTCTGGAGCCTCTACTGAATTTGTTGTTGTTCTGATGGTAAAAAGTGCTTTTGAAAAGTATATAACACGGGACTTCCCTGGTTCTCCAGTGGTTAAGAATCCACCTTCCAATGCAGAGGATGTGGGTTTGATCCCTGGTCAGGAAACTAAGATCCCACATGCCATGGGGCAACTATGCTGTATGTGGCAGCTACTGAGACCCTGCACGCTGCAATGAAATAGGTAAATTTTTTTTAAGGTGTAGAACAGAAAAGACGTATTCTTTTTTAAATAGGTTATTACATAAGATTAATTCATTTACAAAAACTTATCAGATGCCTCTGTGCAGGAGTCACTATTACGTGTCTTCCTTACATTATGGATTTTTCAGTACCACACATTTATCTATCCATTATGCTAGAAGAATACCTCATTGTTATACAGTTAACTCTAATGGGAATTCCAGTAACACTGCCTCAAAAGACTGTGTATACCTCACAGGAAAACAGGAATCTTACCCAAAATAGAGACTAAGGTGACTAGGGAATCCTACAATCTAGCAAAAGCTTTTAGCACTCAGGTCAGAAAAGCTAAAATTCAGAATGAGATGCAAATGGGAAAAAGCCAGAAAGGGGATGACAAAAAGAAATCCTGGAATCCACACAACTAGAAATTTTCATTCTATCATAGAAAAATGATCACATATGAATCCTGCTGAGGAGATGGATATAGGAAGGCAGAAATAGGCGTCACAGCACCCAGCAGCCTCTCCTTGTGGCTGAGCCAAAAGACAAATCAAGAAAGGTCATGGTCCTCCATCTCCCTCGGACACGGTGAAGTCATTTCCAGTTTGGCTCCTTTCCTAAGGTGACTCTCCTCACTCAGGGTCAGACTTTCAGATACTGCTCAGCCTTCAGAGCTTTGCTGCAGTTCCAGCTTCTCCTTGGTGCAGCCCTCTCTGCCCCAAAAGACAGATGCTTTCTGTACACTACAGTTGATCACTAAATGGTTTCCCACTGGGTGTTGAATTCTTCCTCTGGACTAGGCTACAGATTCCTAACTAACAGGACTCAGATCTTAAACCTTTTAATTATTTATGGACTTACTTATGAGAACAGTCTTTACAAGAGATAAAAAGTTAAATCATATTAATTATACATTTAATGACCTGTGTTTATTAAAAAGAATAAAACTGTAGGAAGTAAAACTGTCTTGGAAAGTTTGGGATGTATGGTCCACAATACCCATTCCACTTAACCCCTAAAATACTTTTGACAGCATATTGATTGATTGATGAATGGCAGCAGGCGATTTTTCTCTATGGAATCTTTCATTCTAACCTGTGTATTAATAATGTATGAAGCTGATTAGTGCAAATAATTGGATAATATGTCCTCAAGTAGACTCAAGACGTTCATCATCACTACCTCCTAAAAATTGCTCAGCCTCCTGTATCCTCTACCCTGATTAATAACATCATCACTCACCCAGTGACCTAAATCAGGAAACTGGTCACAAAACACTCTCTTTACTCTCAAGTCTGATTCCTCATCAAATTCTGTTGAATCTCTCAGATTCATCCCTGATCTCCTTCAGACAGCTTCTGGCTTCTACCCTGGCTCAGGCCTTCACTTCTCCACCCAGGCTCTATGCCCTTTTCCTAGCTGGTTGCCTCGTATCTGATCTTACCTCTCTCTAATATACGCCACACACAGTTGCAGATGACATTTCTAAAGTGAAAGTCTGTGTCATCCCCCCTTCTAAATATTTCAGTGACTCCAAGTGTCTAAACCATAACATTCTCCCAACATAGGAGTGCCCAGTATGTAAGTCGTAACACTTCTTTGCGTGTAATTCAAAGGCCCTCAAAATCTCGTCCCTGTCTTTCTTCTTCACACCGCATTGGCCATTTGCCTATATACCTCCTACCTTCTATCTATTGTCAGACTTTGAAATACCATGCCTTTTCATCTCACTGTGTAAAACTATATTTAACTCTGTATCCAGTCCTAACCCAAGGACCACGTTCTTTCTTGACCATCTCTACAAGGCCAGTAATTTGGCCACCATAGTTTCTGGCAAATGCTTTCAATCTATTTGTTTATAAAACCATTTTATCAACAAGATATTCTCTACCCTCAGAAGGGTAGGGAGGGACATAACAGTGTGAGGAGAGAGTATGTAGTTTAGGACTTTTTTATATTAGCATCACCTTAATGCCTACTTAAATGTTTGTTCAACATTGGTGAGTCAGTAATGAAAGAGTTTAGAGGGGGAATTTCAGGGAAAGAGAAAAGCAGAAGCAAGGTCCAGAAATGGCAGTGAACTGGCAGTAGGCTGAGACCAGCCCAGGTGTTTTTCCCCTGACACGGCCAAATTGGAGGCTTTTATGAACTACCTTGCCTGGAAAATCCCATGGACAGAGGAGCCTGGTAGGCTGCAATCCATGGGGTCGCTGAGGGTCGGACACGACTGAGCGACTTCACTTTCACTTTTCACCTTCATTCATTGGAGAAGGAAATGGCAACCCATTCTAGTGTTCTTGCCTGGAGACTCCCAGGGATGGGGGAGCCTGGTGGGCTGCCGTCTATGGGGTCGCACAGAGTCGGACACAACTGAAGTGACTTAGCAGCAGCAGCAGCAGCGTGAACTATCTACAGGTGAGGGAAGGAGCCAATTTGAACAAGCAGTGACTCCATAAGTAAAATGTGAAGTGAAACAGAAAAGTAACTCAAAGATTTTGCTGGAAGGCTGGAAGATGCGTAGCACCTTCACAGAAAATGATGAACCTGGATAACACATTCAGACCAATTCTCACTGTCTGAATTTGAAAAAAAAAAAAAAAAAAGTCTGAAAGAAAAAGCTGAACTGGTTACCTATAAAATACTTCCAAATGTTCTTGCCAGTCTGAGGGTTTGTGCCACCTGGTGGAAGTTTATCTACTTTTAGATTCAATTCTTTTAAAGCGGTATAAACTCTCCAAAAATTTAAATACCTGCAAATCCTAGCAGAGTGACAAGTAAGGAGCAGTTACGCAGGTTATTTTTTGTTGTCGTTGTAGAACAAATGAATGAGTTGAATGCATAAGTCAGTTTTTAAATGAGGCAAAGCTCTGTGGTGAAAAGAGCTCTGATTCGAAGGTCAAGAGAGTAGGCATCCAGTTCCATTCTGCTAACTAGGGGGTGACCTAAGGAAGTCGCCGGATCTCTGGGCCTCAGTGTTGGCGTGTGTAGAATCGCTAATAGGGCCAGAAGAGAAGCTACATATCAGTCCTGAAAATACAAAAAGATTCATTGGGATGACTGAATTTTCTTTTTAATCAAAGTATAATTGATTTATAATATGATATTTGTTTCAAGTGCACAACACAGTAATTCAAAATTTTTATAGTTTTTACTCCCATTTAAAGTTATTATAAAAGATTGGCTATATTCCCTGTGTTGTATGATATATCCTGTAGCCTATTTACTTTACACATAGTGGTTTATTTCTTAGTCCCCTACGTACATCTTGCCCCTCCTCCCTGCCCCTTCCCCACTGGTAACACTAGTTTGTTCTGTTTATCTGTGAGTCTGTTTCTGTTTTGTTATATTCATTCATACATTTTATTTTTTTAGTTTCACATGTGAGTAATATCATATATTTGTCTTTCTCTGCTTGACTTACTTCACTTAGTATGGTAATCTCTGAGTCCATTCATGTTGCTGCAAATGGCAATTATTTCATTCTTGTTAATGGCTGAGTAGTATTCCATTGTATATATGTGCCACACCTTCTTCATCCATTCATCTGTCAATGGACATTTAGGTTGCTTCCATATTTCGGCCTGTAACTAGTGCTATGTGAACATTGGGCTGCATGTTTCTTTTCAAATTAGTGTTTCTCTTTTCTTTTAATATAAATAATTGAATAGATAATAAAAGGAGAAGAGTAGACAAATCTCCTCTGCATAAATCTTCAAATAATTTATGTAGATTCTCTGCCTTCACAGAGGTGGAACATAACTCCCTACTCGGTAAGCATCAGTTCAGTTCAGTTCAGTTGCTCAGTTGTGTCTGACTCTTTGCGACCCCATGAACCGCAGCACGCCAGGCCTCCCTATCCATCACCAACTCCCGGAGTTTACTCAAACTCATGTCCATCGAGTCAGTGATGCCATCCAGCCATCTCATCCTCTGTTGTCCCCTTCTTCTCCTGCCCCCAATCCCTCCCAGGATCAGGGTCTTTTCCAATGAGTCAACTCTTTGCATGAGGTGGCCAAAGTACTGGAGTTTCAGCTTCAACATGAGTCCTTCCAATGAACACCCAGGACTAATCTCCTTTAGGATGGACTGGTTGGATCTCCTTGCAGTCCAAGGGACTCTCAAGAGTCTTCTCCAACACCACAGTTCAAAAGCATCAACTCTTCAGCGCTCAGCTTTCTTCACAGTCCAACTTTCACATCCATACAAGACCACTGGAAAAACCATAGCCTTGACTAGATGGATCTTTGTTGGCAAAGTAATGTCTCTGCTTTTCAATATGCTATCTAGGTTGGTCATAACTTTTCTTCCAAGGAGTAAGCGTCTTTTAATTTCATGGCTGCAATCACCATCTGCAGTGATTTTGGAGCCCCCAAAAATAAAGCCTGACACTGTTTCCACTGTTTCCCCATCTATTTCCTATGAAGTGATGGGACCAGATGCCATGATCTTCATTTTCTGAATGTTGAGCTTTAAGCCAACTTTTTCACTCTCCTCTTTCACTTTCATCAAGAGGCTTTTTAGTTCCTCTTTACTTTCTGCCATCAAGGTGTTGTCATCTGCATATCTGAGGTTATTGATATTTCTCCCGGCAATCTTGATTCCAGCTTGTGCTTCTTCCAGCCCAGCGTTTCTCATGATGTACTCTGCATAGAAGTTAAATAAGCAGGGTGACAATATACAGCCTTGACGTACTCCTTTTCCTGTTTGGAACCAGCATAACTGTGCTCAGACCACCAAAGAGTAAAGCATGAACTGCAAAGAGTGACTTTACAATGGAGAAATCTAACAAACACTACCTCAGCCAGGTGACCAATGGTGCTAAGTCATGGGGATAGCACTTACCCATGAAATGACTTCACCTCTGTGGTCTTCTTCCCCCAAATCCATAATCTAAGTTTAATTAATAGAAAAACATCAGAGAAATACCAGTTGAGGGGCATTCTACAAAATACCTGACCAGTATTCCTCAAAGCTGCCAAAGTCATGAAAAATAAGGAAAGCCTAAGAAATTTTTGTAGCCAAGAGGAGCCTAAGGAGATATGACAACTAAATGCAATGGAGTGTCGTAGATAGGATCCTGGAACAGAAAAAGGACATGAAAACAAAGGACATCTGAATAAGGTTTGAACTTCAGTTAAAAATACTGTATCAGTATTGGTTCAGTAATTGCAATAAGTGTACCAAACTAATGTAAGATGTTAGTAATAGGGAAAAGTGGTTATGTTTTGGTTTGTCTTGTTTTTTACAAATCTCTGTAAGTCTAAAAGCTATTCTAAAATAAATCTTTAACAGGAAAAAAAAAAAAAAAGCCTGAGCCAACCCTCCCAAAACACTCAGCACCTTGTGGTTGTGCAAGGAAATTTCAAAATATTATTAAGTACCATTTGGAAAATTAGATGGCAGAAGGATATACGAAAGAAAAAGGTTTTCAATCCAGGGCAGAGAAATAAATATGTTTTAGACACAGTTACATATAATTTTTTTCTTTTGAAAAAAGTATGTGCTTAGTTGCTCAGTAGTGTCTGACTGTTTGCGAGCCCATGGACTGTAGCCCGCCAGGCTCCTCTTTCCATGGGGGTTCTCCAGGCAAGAACACTGGAGTGGGTTGCCACTTCCTCCTCCAGGAAAAAAGTATAGTTCGTTAAAATAAATAGAAAATATTAAAAAGATACAGAAAAACGGAAAGGAGAAATGAGTTTCCATAATTTCACCATCTAATGCAGCTACTATTACTATGATTTTATTTTCAATCATATATATACATATATATAAATTTTTGTGAGTTTTCTCATATTGCAATCAGACTTGACAAAAAATTTAATTTCTTGGAAGTTTTTCCCTTTCTTTTTTTTTTTTTGAAAGTTTTAGAAACAGTAGAGACAAGGATGGCTTTATTTCAAAAATAAAACACTTTATAACAAAGTTGTCCCTTGCGTATCAGGATGGTAGTAGTGGTTGCTAATACATTCTTGAATTGTTTTCTATGGTGAAGGCTCATATCTCGTCTCTTTCTCTCTTGAGAGAAGTCATCACTGAGAGTGTTTTCCACTATGAATGTCAGAGTCTCATATTTTGCAGAAGAGTTTCTCTCATTGTAAAACTGGCCCATATGAATCCATAAGCTATAAACCTGACCTTAGTTAGGCCTCATTTGTGGAACTAAATTACAGTAGTATATAAAAATTACATTCTAAATCATATTGAGAAAGCTGCTTATGAGGTTTCCCTTTCTTATATTGAAAATAAATCTTACACGTTGTTGTTTAGTCACTAAGTCATGTCTGACTCTCTTGCAGCCCCATGAACTATATAGCCCACCAGGTTCCTCTGTCCATGGGATTCTCCAGGCAAGAATACTGGAGAGGGTTGCCTTTTCCTTCTCCAGGGGATCTTTCTGACCCAGGGATCAAACTCAGGTCTCCTCCTTTGCAGGCGGATTCTTTTACGTCTGAGCACCAATATCTAAATCCATGAGGCAAATATTAACAGACATAAAGGGTGAAATTGACAGTAACTTACAGAAATTGACTTTAACAGCCCACTTATTTCAGTGGACAGGTCATCCAGACAGAAAGCCAATAAAGAAACACAGGCCTTAAATGACACATTAAACAAAATGGCTTAATATTAATAGAACACTCTATACAAAAGCAGCAGAATATACAATCTTTTCAAATATACATGGTACATTCTCCAGGATAGATCACATACTAGGCCAAGTGCTCGTCAATAGATGAATGGATAAGGAAGATGATATGTACATGTATAATGGAATATTGTTGTTTAGTCACTGATTGGTGTCCTACTCTTTTTGTGACCCCATGGGCTGTAGCCAGCCAGGCTCCTCTTTCCATGGGATTTCCCAGGCAAGAATACTGGACTTGGTTGCCATTTCCTTCTCCAGGGGATTTTCCTGACTCAGGAACTGAACCTGCATCTCCTACCTTGGCAGGCAAATTTTTTACTGCTGAGTCACCAGGGATGCCCGAAATCTTATATACAGCTAATTAGTCTCATTCTACATTTTGTACAGTTAAGTCAAGTGCAACTACATAACTTTCCAAGGCTGAATATCCTGAATCTGCTCTCCTTATCTAGGATGTAGTAAAGAACCAGAGTGGATATCTGTCAAGTTATATAGGAGCTTAATGATGTGTCTGTTGATTTCACTATGAAGGAGATGTAATATTTAAGAAACAAATTGGAAAAGAGGAAAATCCATTGTCAGGCACAAGCCACAGAAATGAGAGGTAGGGAACTAAGAGTGTTGGGGTTGGAAAACAGTTTAGGGGAATACAGAAAGGGCATATGTGTGTTTAAGGAGTGAGGTATGAATAATTATAGA
>NW_011494917.1:2200045-2214831 GCF_000754665.1 Bison bison bison | reverse complement strand
TTAAAGTCTCTGTAGGTAGAAGCTTGAATTCAGGTAATATTGTTTCATAAGGTTTGATACAAGGCCGGTTTTCCAAATAAAAACATCTGATGTCAAATTCAGTTAGATTGAGGGAACGAGAAACAGTAAATATCCCTGAGTACACATCGCCACCCAGCGGATGAATGTGTGTGATGCACAAATCATATGCAAAGAAGAAGACAAAGAATGTGAGCTTACCACAGGAAGCTTGTGTTAAAACTTTGTGTTCAGGGATATCATGTGTGATGCAAACCTGAATCACACCACTCATGCAAAAGCCAGACTAGATTTTAATACATATTTTTCAAAGTATTCTGATAAATGAGAGGCTTTTAGCAGTGAAAGAAAAATATTATGAGTGTGCTTACCACATTACATACTAGAGTTTCACTAAGGCTAATAAAACTGAAGTTCATGAATTTCCAATAAGACAAATAAGAGACATTTAGCTTCTTATATGGCAGAAAGAGGGCTGCCAAGGCAGAGATTCGAGATTCAAGTCTTGACTCCTCAGGGTGCCAAAAGCTTTGATGAAAAGTCAGGGATGAATTAAATTTTGGCTCAATACTTTTTGAGTTTTCCTTCATCTGCTAGCAAATAAAGATTTATGAGATTAGGGATATGTAGGGACAGTGGGTGGAAGTTGGGTATTTAAAGATGCATTGAATCATGTTTATACAGGGATTTCCTAATGGTTCATCTTGGAGGGATACAGCAATATTCTCTTGGGATAACTCAATAAAAGTCTTCTGGTATTCTACAGAGAAGTCTAAACCTATATACTGTGTTCCCTAAAAAGAAAATTTACTCAAATGGAATGACATTAAAAGTCTAAGGAAAATTAGTGTGGGGCTTTAGTTTTTGCTATGTCTATGCAGTATTCTAACATAAAGGTTTGTGCATCCACTTTTGAACACCTTTCAACAGGGAACCCACTAACTAATGTGTTTTTCCTTTGTTGGGTCTGGTTTTTTTATTTATTTTATCTGGTTTATTTATTTATCTAATCCTACTTATGAACTAATAAATTAGTCTATTACTATTTCACCAGTGTTGGCAGAAGATGTGAGATGTCTGAGTCAGAGACAAAATTTTCCATTTTTCATAGTTAACAAGTAGGATAAACATCACATTTGAGTTAGTTTCCCTTATGGTCCAAGGTCAATGAGGGCACCAAAGAGGGGCCCAGGTATATTATATGCACACAGTAGGGTTTTGTCCTAGGTTAAGAACACTGAGCTTGGGGAATTCACCGCTTTTATAATAAGTAGTGAACAAGTCTGTCTTTTCTCCAAAGTGGGATCTCTAACTTATCCCTCAAAGGCTGCTTGCTTCAAACTATCCTGATAAATGGTCTGGCGGGGGGAGGGTGGCAGGGAGGAAACAGCAGATGGGGCCTTGCTGGGGTACTTAAGGATTATGGCAGGTTGCCTTTCTATAATTTCCACTAATTTGTTCTTTTTTCTTTCTATCCCTTCAGCATTTTGTACATCAGATACCTGTAGTGTGTTTGAATTCCATTTAGACTTCTTTTCTCCAAACTAATCATTTCTAGCCCTTTGACCATGCCTCCCATAATCTGGCTTTGAGTCCCCTCACCAGTCAGTTCACTTGCTCAGTTGTGTTCAACTCTTTGTGACCCCATGGACTGCAGCACACCAGCCTTCCCTGTCTGTCTCCAACTCCTGGAGCTTGCTCAAACTCATGTCCATTGAGTTGGTGATGCCATCCAACCATCTCATCCTCTGCTGTCCTCTTCTCTTGCCTTCAATCTTTTCCAACATCAGGGTCTTTTCTAATGAGTCAGTTCTTCACATCAGGTGGCCAAAGTATTGGAGCTTCAGCTTCAACATCAGTCCTTCCAATGAACATTCAGGACTGATTTCTTTTAGGATTGACTGGTTTGATCTCCTTGCAGTCCAAGGGACTCTCAAGAGTCTTCTCCAACACCACAGTTCAAAAGCATCAATTCTTTGGCACTCAGCTTTCTCTATGGTCCAACTCTCACATCCATACATGACTATTGGAAAAACCATAGCTTTGACTAGATGGACCTTTGTCAGCAAAGTAATGTCTCTGCTTTTTAATATGCTGGCTAGGTTGGTCATAGCTTTTCTTCCAAGGAGCAAGTGTCTTTTAATTTCATGGCCGAAGTCACCACCTGCAGTGATTTTGGAGCCAAGAAAACAGTCTCACTGTTTCCATTGTTTCCCCATCTATTTGTTATGAAGTGATGGAACAGGATGCCATGATCTTCATTTTTTGAATGTTGAGTTTTAAGACAGCGTTTTCACTCTCATCAAGAGGCTCTTTAGTTCCTCTTTGCTCTTTGCCATAAGGGTGGTGTCATCTGTATTATCTTGAGGTTATTGATATTTCTCCTGGCAATCATGGTTCCAGCTTGTGCTTCATCCAGCCCGGCATTTCTCATGATGTATTCTGCATATAAGTTAAATAAGCAGGATGACAATATACAGCCTTGACATACTCCTTTCCCAATTTGGAACCAGTCCATTGTTCCATGTCTGGTTCTAACTGTTGCTTCTTGACCTGCATACAGATTTCTCAGAAGGAAGGTAAGGTGTTATGGTATTCCCATCTCTTGAAGAATTTTCCACAGTTTGTTGTGATCCACACAAAGGCTTTGGCATAGTCAATAAAGCAGAAGCAGATGTTTCTCTGAACTTTCTTTCTTTTTACCCTCACCATTAGTATTGCTTTTCTTTGACCTTATACAAGGATTATTTCCCAAAATATAATGTTCCAAATATTGTCTAATCAATTTATTAGAAGAAAAAGACATTGCTTTGCATATTCTAAAAGTATACTTCTATATGGCAATCTGGGATCCCATGAGCTTTTTTGGCAGTCCCATTAATTCTCATTGGAAAACACTGACTTTTATCATAAACTCCTATTAAGCCATACATTTTTATTCTGTCCTAGTCTATTTTTATGCTAGAGGATAGACTCTTCATGTAGTTTTTCATTAAAGTAATCATTGTATCAACCAGATTCCATTTCATATAATAGAAAAGATGAAAGTAAGCTTATTATTTTAAGATAGCTGTTATTTAGCAGAAAAGGCAGTTCCTTGTTGTCTGATATTTTGTGAATTATTCCTCCTCTATATAAGAGAACAGTCATTTAATATAAATGACATACAACCCTCAAACTCTTCTTTTAAACAAGAGTTCAACCAATTTTTGCTATCTTCTTTCCACTCTCCACACCATGTATGTACAAGAATGAGTTGACATTGTTCATCTTCTGCTTTAAAAAAAAGAAAACTGAAACACATACATATTTTTTGAAACAGAAATGTTACTTTAAATATTACTAGCAGGGCAAGAAATTATGGCTCAATTGAAAACATTCAGGAAAGCAGAGTAAATAGTACAATGCACCCCCAGATAACCATCATTCAGGTTCAACAGTTATCAAGATACTGCCACACTTGCATCATATCCATTTTATTATTAAAATATTTCATAGTAACTGGCATGTAACATATCAGTTTACTCCTACATAGTTCAATAAGGATTAACAGACATTTTTAACAAGACTGCAATATCATTAACCCCTAGAAAAATTAAATGGCACCCCACTCCAGTACTCTTGCCTGGAAAATCCCATGGGCAGAGGAACCTGGTGGGCTGCAGTCCATGGGGTCGCAAAGAGTCGGACACGACTGAGCGACTTCACTTTCACTTTTCACTTTCATGTATTGGAGAAGGAAATGGCAACCCACTCCAGTGTTCTTGCCTGGAGAGTCCCAGGGTCGGGGAACCTGGTGGGCTGCCGTCTCTGGGGTTGCACAGAGTCGGACACGACTGAAGCGACTTAGCAGCAGCAGCAGAAAAATTCATAATTCCTGTCATTTAATACCTCAACCATATTTAAATTTTTCCCAATTGCCTCAAAAATGTAGGAACCGCTCATTACATGGGATTGTTAGGTCTAATAAACATACTTTTATCTAGAACAGTCTGCCTCCTTTTTTTGGTAAAATAGCCAATTTAGTTTTTAAAAAGTTTTACTGAAGTGTAGTTGACATCTTGGTTTTGGCTGTATCTCCTATCCTTTTTACAGTTCTTGACCAGTTGGAAACTGTGGATCACTTTTTTACTTCCTCGAATTTGTGGTATCAACTTAATCCTCTCTTCCACATATTTCTTATACACCGATAATTTAGCTTGAGAGCACTAACAGACTAAAACATGTGCTTAAGGAAAGTGAAGGAATAGGGAAGCACTGGTAAGATGTAAATGTAGTAATGAGTGATGCAGAAATAAGAAAATAAAGGATGAAAATGCAAAACTCAATTGTCACATAAATCAATCTAATTTACACTCAAATGTTTCTCATGAAATGAGTACCCTTTTTTATTGTTAGAAAGGACTGTAGTAGTTCGAGCTATTGAATCGGCTAGAAATTTTAATTGCTTAAGAAGATAGAGTAACTGGACACCCCAGCCTTCTGAGAATTAAAAAGCTTGCTCCAGATACAAAAAGTACATAGTTCACCTCAGGCCCCTGACACAAACACAGGGGGGATGTGACATAAGCATATCTTTTTCTACACAGAAAATGCATCTGCGGGGAGAGTATGAGAAGTTTGTCTCCACATAACTGACATGTGATCATTGAGTCCAAACTAAATTAAATCCAGAAAAAACAGTACTGGCAGATTTCCTCTTCCTTAGTTACAGGATGACCTAGCATGGAACAGTGTATTACTTACAGGAGCTGCCTCATCTTTGCCATCACAAGTAAAGTTTAAAACATTGCCTACAATGGAAACGGGCATGCTCTAGGCCAGAGTTCCCATAAACACTACAGTGAGCACAGGGACCACGCTTCCATCCTTTACTGCACGATTCACAAAATTTTTATACAGAGAAACCTGATCCACTGCATCCAGTGTATTTTGTGTGAATTTACGCTAGCTAGGGCGAACAGGCTATGTATCTTACATGGCACATAGATATTTCTCATTTACTATTTAGCACACACACAGATCCACGTCTACACACACAAATACACAGATAACTGAGTGGACTTCTACAGATTGAAGGCATTCTCTAAAAGTTCACATAAAGAAGTAGGATGGATACATTGGAAGGATAACTTCAGGAAAACCAGGTGAAAAAAATGTAAAATCCCACTTTGAGATATAAAATGATGTAATTCATATGTCATTGTCCTCTTAGTTCCAGCTTATGAATCCATGGGTATTATCTGTTTGCCACGTGACACAGAGTAAGCTTCTCTGAATTTCCTCCCTCAAAATCTACTTACAGAAAAGCAGTTACTGGAGATTCTGTAGAAGTGAGACCCAGGGAGGTGAGGATTCCTAAATGTTTTTATCTACTTGAAAGTGTAAAGAAGTTGTATCTAAAATGAGAGCTTTACAAGTATTTTGTACAAACACATAGGTTAAGATTGGTTCAACTTTATACCAAGCAATAGAACAGAGCTGCTTGTAGAAAGTAGCAGAGCTACTACCTCGTCATGGAAAGACCATTTTTTTGCATTGCTTTGTAAAGCAATGGAGTATAGCATAATTAGTCACTATGCTACCCCTTGGGATTTCAAATTACAATTAGATAAATTTTAGTTTGATAATTAGTACCTCTAAAAAATGATCTCCTGAACTCTGATTTAAAAAATTAATTTATCGTCTCACTAAAATGATAACTTGTATTTCCTATGTGCAGTTAGAAGCAGTACCGAGATTGAAAACAGAACAAAACTTACTAAAAGTCATCATTGTAGTTACACCCTGAAAGTCCCAGAAACCTACATACAAATGCTTAAACGTGAGAGAGACTCTTGTAGAGGCAATAAGATATGACTATTTAACAGTAACAGTCTGTTTCTGAGTTATTGAATCAATACTTCTCACTCAGTAAAATTGCAAGGAGACAACTTCTCTTTATATGCTTTGACACAGATAATCCAGTCATAAATAATCAAATGTAATTTTTTTCAAAAATAATTTTTTATTTGGCTTTGGAATATTTTGGTACATAAAGTAAAACATGGCTACCTAATACTCTGCATTCAACAGATTAATATAGAGTGACAAATTGGAAAATTACCCATTTTTCTCAGTGGAATTATTCTTTAATCTTATAATCGTGAAACAAAAGAGTATTTTGCATGAGTTTGAAATTGCTCTTATAATTTGTATTTAATGCCTTCCCTGAATTGGAAGACATGAGGTATTTTAAAAAATGTATTTATTTTTTAACTGAAGTATAATTGTTTTACAAAATGTTTTCTGCCAAATATCAACATGAATTAACCAGAGGTATACATATGTTCCCTCCGTCTTGAACCTTCTTCCCATTTCCCTCCCCAGCCCACCCCTCTAGGTTGTTACAGAGCCCCTGTTTGAGTTTCCTGAGACATACAGAAAATCCCCATTGGCTATCCATTTTACATATGGTAATGTAAGTTTCCATGTTACTCTCTCCATACATCTCACCCTCTCCTTCCTCCCCGAATCTGTCCATAAGTCTGTTCTTTATGTCTGTTTCTCCACTGCTGCCCTGCAAATAATTTCATCAGTACCATCTCTCTAGATTCCATATATATGCGTTGAAAGTCAAAGTGAAGTCGTTCAGTCGTGTCCAACTCTTTGCGATCCCATGGACTGTAGCCTACCAAGCTCCTCTGTCCATGGGTTTTTCCAGGCAATAGCACTGGAGTGGACTGCCATTTCCTTCTCCAGATATATGTGTTAGTACCCGACATTTATCTTGTCTTTCTTACTTTGAAATGAGATATTTTATATAAATTTCTCATGAGTTTCATAAAAGAATTAAACAAACAAGGTATCAGGTTGTCACAACCATACAACACATATCACAGTATTGAAATTGTTGTATTGACTGTCACCTTTCACTGGATATTAAAAAAATATGGGCTACAACTGTATTTTTTAATCTACCCTAGCACCTCAACAAAATTTTGACTGAGTATAAGAATACTGACATTAACAAAAAGTCGTAAAATTTTAATTTAGATAGCTTTGATTAACTGTAAAATCTGAAATGAGATATGGGGTCACAGGACATATAGGTTCAAATCTTACTTTATCACAATTTATGTGATTTCAGTCTCTAACTCATCGAGGGTCATCTGAACAAAAGGAATAGCACCTGACTTATGTACTTTAGAGTACCTGTAGGGTAAAATGAGGTAATGGATGAGAAGTACCAAACAAACGTAATTTTCTGCATATTCAGGTAAGAAATACATGTACGAAATAAGAAATCCTTTTAAGGTTCACTGTGACAAAATTCATGGTAAAAATAGGTACCATACCATTTCCCCAAGTGAAAACACCTTAACTTTTCTCTTCAGCCTACACATACGCTTAAAACTACTCACCCCCGCCCCTCCACACACACAGTATACATATACACCCCTTGTGTCAAAATACAGCCCCCAGTGTTTTATGTCCTCTGGACTTCCCTGGTAGCTCAGATGGTAAAGCATCTGCCTACAGTGCGGGAGACCCGGGTTCAATCCCTGGGTCGGGAAGATCTCCTGGAGAAGGAAATGGCAACTCACTCCGGTATTCTTGCCTGGAAAATCTCATGGGCAGAGGAGCCTGCTGGGCTACAGTCCATGGGGTCGAAAAGTCAGACACACCTGAGCAACTTCACTTACTTCAATAAATACTAGCAAAGTAGTGTTGACACTGGTGCATCCTCTTCCTCAAAGCACTGAAATCCATCACCACAATGACCCATAGAACAGCCTCAACACAGTAATCTACTAGCTTCTTATTTATTTTTGTGTTTTGGCTGCAACCAGCGGCATGCAGGATGATCCCTCCCACCCCTGGCCAGGGATCAAATTCAGGCCTCCGCGGTGGAAACACCATATCCTAACCACTATGCCACCAGGAACTCCCTGAAGATTTCTTTTTGAGTACTTCTCATATTTATGCTGGCTTCTCTCCCCAAAATGACTGTATATATTTTTTTTTTCTAGATTAATCTTTTTTACTGGTTCAGTTTCTGGCTCTTCAAATGCAGGTGTGTAAGGTTTCATCCTTGGACCTCCTTTTTTCTCACTCTGTGTTTCTGTGAAGATGACTCAGCCTATTCTAGTAGACCCAGGCACTATCTCTGCACAGCCAACTCCCAAATCTCTCTTTATTCATGGCTCCTTCCCAGGTTCCAGGTCTCTATATCTAATTGTTGATCACATATTTCCATCTGGAAGCCCTTCAGTCTATGTGTCAAATTCATTATTCCTCCCGTGTCCCAAACCTCTTCCCCATCTTGGCTGCCCCTCCAGATAGTCATCAAGCAGAGACTGGGGAGTTATCAGGGATTTCCCCACTGGTCCTCACCTCTCACCTCCATGCTCTAGGAATAGGATCTGTAGATTCCGTCTCTGAAATGTCATACTATTTCATTTACTCTCAATTTTAATTTCCACTGCATTCGGGCTTCATTATTTCTTTTTTAAAGTATTCTGCTTGTCTCTTAACTAATCTCTCTGCTTTAGTCTCTCACAAATCCATCATGTTAATATAATGCCAAGGACATAAAAACACTCTCCTACTTTCTATACCTACTCTTTGCCTGGAAAATAAACTCCAAAATTCTTTGACATAGCAGTCAAGACCCTAATTTGTTTCTAACCTGTTTTTCCAGTAACTCCTACCCACACCCTCCTCTTTCTAGAACACTTTCAGTTTCATGCCCTAGTTTATGGTATTCCCTTAACCTGTTATGGTTGTTCTTTTTTTGTCAAAAGTCTGTATGTCTTTCAGATCCATGTGACAAGTCATTTTCTCTGCAATACCTTCTCCAGTCTGTGTTCCAGATAGAATTAATCCTCCTTCTCCTGTACTCTTCTGCTGTTAAAATTAAACTTAAGTGTTAGAAGTGTTTATCTCTTTCACTACATTAGACTCAAAGGGAAAAAGTATTACTCATCTTGATTTCATCTATGATTCACGGAATGCTTGACAAATAGAGGCTACCCAATAAATACTAAACTGAATAGACTTATTCCTGATGTATGTAACAAATACAGAGGACAAACCTTAAGAATAATTCTTATCTGTATAACATACAAACTATATCATATTGATTTTGTGTCAGTTATTGTTAAAATCAATAAATCATTTGGCTTTGGATAATAATGAAAGTATATATGAAAGCTGAATTATTCATTGTAATCCTTTTGGTTTTAAGTATATCAAACAGCTACATTTCTTTCTTACAGTTGGTTTGGAAGGAAGCAGGAAATAGTTATGCAAAAATCCAGTCAAGTATCTGTAAAAATACATAGAAATCAAATATGAGACCGTTAGTAGTGCTATTAAAGGAATCACTAAATTTATTAAAGTCTTTTGTATATTAAAGAGTTAAAGACATTGTAAAGACTAAAAACAATATTCAGTTAAAATAACCTTAAGGAAAATCAGATATATGCTAAAGAGTTAGTGCCATATCACTGTCACAAAATTTTGTATAACCAAAAAAATCCATCTCTAAGAAATACTAATTTAATGAAATTACACTCAATCCTGCTCTATGATTGTAGCTCAAGTGTCAGCAAACTATACCCTGTGGACCAAATCTGGCCCCTCACCTGTTTTTTTGTCAACAGAATTCTACTGAAGTACAGACATATTCATTCATTTCTGCTTCTGTCTGCTTTTGCTCTACAAAAGCAGACTTGTATAGCTGAACACAGACGATGTGTCCCACAACACCTAAAATGTGTACTATCTAGATCTTTAAAAAAATTGACCAACTCCTGCTACAGATAACCAGTTGGAAGTTTGGTTGTAAAACTAGGCTGGTCTGTGTATGTATTATTACTCTAGAATTTAGGTTTTTTAGCAAGGATTTCTTCTTAAAACTCAAAAGAATTTAAAAAATTATAAAGATGTTATGATAAAAATAGAAGATGTTGAGCATATAGGAGAGTTAAATGGCATACAAAAAGGATTTAATGAAAAATTGTTTTACTTTTATACTCTTATATATACTTATACTTTCCTTTTATATTAGAGTACATCACTGAAAATGAACTGTTCTACCATTATTGTTTCACTAAAAAGTAGAAAATTAATTCTTCCTACAGGAGTAAAGGAGTGAAGTTAAGTACAATTATTTTTCAAAATGAGGGGAGGGAAAGGTGGAAGCAGGGAGGAGAAGGGAGAGAGAAGCTACTGTACCTCATTCTCTAACTGAGATGAAGCCAATCTGTGTACCAAAGTTAGGGCCATCGCGGACATGGGAAAAATACTTGTCAGGATGACAAGATGTACAGAGGTTGAGATCCTGGTTCTGGTCCTGAATATTCTGTGGTAGAATTCCTCCCCGTTCTAGAAGAATCCTTAGGATAAAGATTTTTCGAAAAACAGAAACTTTACTTTACCAACAGACAAAGCAGCATGGAAAAAGCATTGATAATAGTGTAAAAGAACTCTGGAAAAGATCTGCTTGGAATAATGCAAGTTGTCATTCAGTTACAGAACAGGGACACAACAGGAAATGGTAGATTTCACCATTACAATTCTGGACTGAAATCAGTCGTTATTGTTGTTTAATCGCTAAGTCGTGTCTGACTCTTTTGTGATCCCATGGACTACAGCCTGCCAGGTTCCTCTGTCCATGATGTTTCCCAGGCAAAAAAACTGGAGTGGGTTACCATTTCCTTCTCCAGGGAATCTTCCCAACCCAGCGATCAAACCCACATCTCCTGCATTGGTAGGCGAGTTCTTTACCACTAAACCAACAGGGTAGCCTGAAATCAAACATACCTAGTGGCTTTACGGATGTCAACATAGGGATTTGGTGAGTCCAACAGCCGTACACATCCGGGATCAAGATTATGAAATGCCTTTGCTGATTCCCTTGGAAGAGTAAAACAGCACGGTCCAACTGAAGGCCCCAATACAACAATAATGTCTTCCAAACTGCAGCCATATTCTGCTCTCATAGCGTTCACTGTAGCCATAGCAACACCTAACATGGTACCTCTCCAACCTAGTAAATAGGAAGAAAGAGAGCTAAGCAAAGTCCTAACATAACAAAATGTCATCTTAATTTATACCTAAGTTAAAAATGAGCAGGGTCAGTTAATGTATTTTTCCTAAGGGTCCTTTCACCTCTTAGTTATTGTGAATAATTTATGTTTTGAGCATAGGTGTTTAAATATCCTATTGACATCCTGCTTTAAATTCTTTGGATATATGTTCAGAAGTGGAACTGTTGGATAATATGAATTCTATTTAAAACTTTTTGAGGAATCATCACAGTTTTTCATGGCAGCTGCATCATTTTATACTCCCACCAATAGTGCATCATGGTTTCCATTTCTCTTCAACAAAACTTATTTTCATTTTTAAAAAAATATCAGCCATTCTAACAGATGTGAGGTGATATCCTGTGGTTTTTATTTGCTTTTTCCAAATTAGTGATGTTGGGCGTCTTTTCACATTTTTACTGACCATTTGTATATCATCTTTGGAGAAAGATCTACTAAAGTCCTTTACCCATTTTTCAATCAAATCTTTTAGTTTTTGTTGTTGTTGAACTGTAGGTATTCTTTTTGTATTTTGAATATTAACTCCTTATTAGATGTATGAACTGCAAATATTTACTCTCAATCTGTTGGGCTGACTTTTTACTTTGTTGATTGTGTTCTTTGATGCACAGAAATTTGTTTTTGATAAAATCCAACTTATCTATTTTTACTTCTGTTGCTTGTGCTTTTGGTATCATATCTAAGAAACCATTGCCTAATCCAAGATCACAAGGATTTACACTTAATCTTTCATTTTTAGAGTTTTAGCTCTTACATTTAGATCTTTGATCCACTTTGAGTTAGTTTTTATATATGACGTAAGGGTCCAGCGTTGTTCTTTTGCATATGCCTATCCAGTTTCCCCAGTACCATCTGTTAAAGAAATTGTCCTTTCCCCATTGTATAGTCTAGGTACCTTGTCAAAAATCATCTGACCCTATTGCAAGGGTTTGTTTCTGGAATGTCTATTCCATTCCATTGCTCTATTGTCTTTATGCCAGTACTATACATACTGTTTTGATTACTGTAGCTTTATAATAAGTTTTGAAATTAAGAAGTATGAGACATCTAACTTTGTTCCTTTTCAAGACTGTTTCATTTATCTTTCATAATTTTAAATTTAATGTTTCAAAACCCAGGAAGTAACAAATAATATTCACGTTTTATATCCAGGAACTAAGACTCATATTTTAAATAACTTTTGACAATGTTAAATAGTAAACCTGACTTCTAGTCATTCAATTCCATTACTTTAGTTAGATCAAAACAAACAAAAAACCACTTTATTTGTCTATAGTCTAAAATGCAAACAAAGTAGCCATAGATTTACAAGCACTCCTCATTTTACATAGACTCATTACCACTGGATAATCTAAATAGTATTTTTAAAAAACTTCCAACAAACAAAATTCCAAAACCTTAACAAACATAGCACCTAAAAATTCTTTGTTCTTATTTTCAGAGAATAGTTAAAGCTAATCAACTATAACATATTAAACTACATGCAATTTTCCAAACATATCTTGTTTTTTATCTTTACACTTGCTGCTGCATTTCAAAAACACCTTCTATGACATGTCTAACCTTCCTTTTCCCTATTACCTAGACTTCAAGGGTAGACTTCTCAAACCAGAGACAATACAACTCAGTACAACTCCCTGGGAATGTTTTGAAAAGCATAAAGGCTTTTCTTTTTGGTTATTACAACAAGTACAACTGGCATTAAGAATTTTGAAAGCCAAGCAAACTTAAGTCTGCAATGTAAGACTATCTTGCCCCAAATGTTAATAACACTCCTGCTGAGAAACATTGGTACCTAGCCAAATCCTACAAATCTCCCAGGAATCAGCCTAGGTAACTGCTTTCTTTAGGGATTATACTCTGAGTCACATAATTTGACGTAAGTACTCCTTGTATTTGCTCCTGACCTAAGAGTCTACTAGCTCTCTTCTATCTTTACTTATCACCATGGGTAGTAATTAACTATTTAAATGCTGGGAAAGACTGAGGGCAGGAAGAGAAGGGAATGACAGAGGATGAGATGGTTGAATGGCATCGTCGATTTAATGGCCATGAGTTTGAGCAAGCTCTGGGAGATGGTGAAGGACAGGGAAGCCTGGAGTGCTGCAGCCCATGAGGTCACAGAGAGTCAGACCATTACTTACAGAATGAACAAAAACAATGTCCATCAGAGAAAAATTATAACTTTCCCCCCAAATTGGTAAAAATCCTAGGTGCTTAACTAAGTACACTTACCAGAGTGAGCAACCCCACATGCTTTTTTGACAGGATCTGCAAAAACTATCGGAATACAGTCAGCACCAAGAGCTGCTATTGTGACTCCTTTTTGATTTGTGGTGATTCCATCATAAGATTCAGGCTCCTTCCTTCCCATAATCCAGACATCATTGGCATGATCAGTCTAATACCAAAGATGTGAAATAAAAATGTTTTTAAAATAGAATTTCTCATACCATAAGCTTTTCTGAAAGTATGTATTTTGTACAAAATTATATAACCAGTTTAAGGTTACTAGCATTCCTTAAATACATCAGGTCCATATATATATAATAACAAATTTATTTAACTCTATGATATGATAATCTCTATGTATTTTCCTCAAAGGAAAACAGACTTCAACATTTAAAAAAAAATCAAAATAGTACTGATGAACCTATTTGTCGTGCAGGAATAGACACGCATACAAGTGTAGTATTCACAAGTGTTCACAAGTGTAGTGAACAGACTTGTGGTCACAGCAGGAGGGCAGGGAAGAGAGGGTGGGATCAGTTGAGAGTAGTATTGACATATATACACTTCCATATGTAAAACAGATAGCCAATGGGAGGTTCAAAAGGGAGGAGATATTTATATACTTGTGGCTGATTCACATTGTGGTACGGTAGAAACTAACACAACATTGTAAAGCAATTCAGTTCAGTTCAGTCGCTCAGTCGTGTCCGACTCTTTGCGACTCCATGAATCACAGCACGCCAGGCCTCCCTGTTCATCACCAACACCCGGAATTCACCCAAACTCATGTGCATCGAGTTGGTGATGCCATCCAGCCATCTCATCCTCTGTCATCCCCTTCTCCTCCTGCCCCCAATCCCTCCCAGCATCAGCTGACTTTTCCAATGAATCAACTCTTCACATGAAGTGGCCAAAGTATTGGAGTTTAAGCCTCAGCATGAGTCCTTCCAATGAACACCCAGGACTGGTCTCCTTTAGGATGGACTGGCTGGATCTCCTTGCAGTCCAAGGGACTCTCAAGAGTCTTCTCCAACACCACAGTTCAAAAGCATCAATTCTTCGGCACTCAGCCTTCTTCACAGTCCAACTCTCACATCCATACATGACCACTGGAAAAACCATAGTCTTGACTAGACGGACCTTTGTTGGCAAAGTAATGTCTCTGCTTCTTAATACGCTATCTAGGCTGGTCATAACTTTCCTCCCAAGGAGTAAGCGTCTTTTAATTTCATGGCTGCAATCACCATCTGCAGTGATTTTGGAACCCCCAAAAATAAAGTCTGACACTGTTTCCACCATTTCCCCATCTATTTCCCATGAAGTGATGGGACCAGATGCCATGATCCTAGTTTTCTGAATCTTGAGCTTTAAGCCAACTTTTTCACTCTCCTCTTTCATTTTCATCAAGAGGCCCTTCACTTCCTCTTCACTTTCTGCCTT
>NW_011494917.1:2195603-2199945 GCF_000754665.1 Bison bison bison | reverse complement strand
GTATTGCTGAAGCCTGGCTTGGAGAATTTTGAGCATTACTTTACTAGCGTGTGAGATGAGTGCAATTGTGCAGTTGTTTGAGCATTCTTTGGCACTGCCTTTCTTTGGGACTGGAATGAAAACTGATGTTTTCCAGTCCTGTGGCCATTGCTGAGTTTTCCAAATTTGCTGGCATATTGAGTGCAGCACTTTCACAGCATCATCTTTCAGGATTTTAAGTAGCTCAACTGGAATTCCACCACCTCCACTAGCTTTGTTCGTAGTGATGCTTTCTAAGGTCCACTTGACTTCACATTCCAGGATGTCTGGCTCTAGGTGAGTGATCACACCATCACGATTATCTGGGTCTTGAAGATCTTTTTTGTACAGTTCTTCTGTGTATTCTTGCCATCTCTTAATATCTTCTGCTTCTGTTAGGTCCATACCATTTCTGTCATTTATTGAACCCATCTTTGCATGAAATTTTCCCTTGGTATCTCTAATTTTCCTGAAGAGATCTCCCCCAATTAAAAATAAATTTAAAAAAATTCGAAATAGTCCATCCATCACGAACAGCCCTCACTAGAGATCGGTAAATCTCTAACTGCAGTAGTTGTTTAGTCACTCAGTTGTGTCCGACTCTCTTTGATTTAATTGACGGCAGCACACCAGTCTTCTCTGTCCTTCATTATCTTGTGGAATTTGCCCAAACTCATGTCCATTGAGTTGATGATGTCATCCAACCATCTCATCCTCTGTCACCCTCTTCTCCTCCTGCCCTCAATCTTTGCCAGCATTAGGGTCTAAACCTAATAGCAGTACCTTCCACGAAGTACTAATTGACTGAAAGAAATTAAATTTCCAAGTCAATAATATTTTTACTTTTCCTGGAGTCAGAGAAATCTAGAATCCTGTAAGAAACAATTATCAGTTTTACCCTAGTTCTCCTAGTGTTGATATAGAAAACAATGGCTTTTCTCTCCCACCATTCAGGAAACTTACCTCTAAATCAAAAAGGCAGTGGTACTATACTCTGGGGCTTTCCTCATGGTTCAGTGGTTAAAAAACAAACAAAAAAAACTCACCTACCAATGTAGGAGACTCAGGTTTGATCCCTGGGTCGGGAAGATACCCTGGAGAAGGAAATGGCAACCCACTCCAGTATTCTTGCCTGGGAAATCCCATAGACAGAGGAACCAGTGGGCTACAGTCCATGGGGTCACAAGAATCGGACACAACTTAGTGAGTAAAAAACAACTATACTTTTAGATGTAAGGAGTTCCAGATGTGTGTGTGTATGTGTGTGTGTATTATATCACAGAATTGATCTTTAGAATATGATATGTATCTCTAAGAAAAATAATCACAAACATTATCCTAAGTTTTAGATAAAACATTAGATGTAAACATTAAATAGCTTATTTAAAGTCCATATAGTCATTGTCAGAGTCAAGAATATACTTTAAATCTTCCAAAATATGAAACAAAATTGTACCTTTATTTGGTAAAATTTATTCACATTAAATCCTGCAGCCTTCCCCAACCTACGCAGATTTTCTTGAACAACAGCCTTGGGATCTCTCCGTTTGGAACTACTGAAGAGATTGAATGAGCTAAGAGTTGGTATGTAAGATATCCCACCTGTTCTTGTAGTAAATCCATGTATGAAAGTATCTGTTGAGGATAAACAATGAAGATTAAAACCAGGCTGTACAAAAGACTATAAAGCCTTACAAAAACCCAGTCTCTCATTAAGACTTTCCCTAATAACCTCACCCTGCATTAGTTTATCCAGTTTCTAATTTCTACAGCTCTTTATAGCTTCATCTGTTCTTATGACACAATGTTTTGAGTTTGTTTTACCTTCTCCATGGGATTACTGCTCTTCAAAGGGTATCTTTTCCCCATTAGTTTTTGTTATCCCAATAGCATATAGCTCACAGTAAATATCCTTTTACTAATAAGTGAGATTGACTGTTTTAAATTTCACTCTTCTGTGAAGGCACTACGGAGTTAAGGTTTCAGAATTTCTAAGTAGGAAATGCTTAGGGTCATAAATCTCACCTAAAACCAAGGCTGGGGGACTTGTCTTAAAGCTGAATTTGCATAAAGCAAATTTATTTAGAGTGGCTTTGAAGGGACTATCCCTTCACACTCGTGACTCTATAAGGCTGTCCATGACACTCCCATGTTGTAACTGATGCTAAGGAACACATAATCTCACACCAGTCTACAAAAGAAGCAAGGTTAAAAGCGATGAACAACCTGTAAAGAAAGACTCGCTTTTCATATTCAAGTAAAACAACTGATAGTGTTTAACATACCTGGGATCAAAGGAGATGTGATAATGGTTAATTCTCCCTTCAGTGCCGGCAAACTTCTCAAATATGTTTCTATTTCATTCTGGATTGCTTCTAGTTCTTGAGATGTGATTATGTTTACTTCAGTAGACTGTTTCAAAAGACCTCCCTTCAAAGTCATCTGTAGATCTTCAAACTCAAAATTGTAAACATCAGTAAAGAGTTGATCAATGAAAGCCTTCATTAATGTCTTCCGGTGCACAGGCACAATTACCTTAATGCAACTCAAATTCCTTTCATCAACTTTTTGTTTAATTGTATACAAAGAGGCAGCCATGCTGGGATTGCTAACAATCTCAAATTCTCTCAAGAGAGCTGATAATCCATTGCCTGTTTCTAATTCACAGTTATCATGGTCACAGCTGATGTTACTACAACACATTATGCAAAAGAACTTGGCCTTGGCACCATGGTGATATCGGACTGCATTCAATATCTTTAATAATGTCTGATGACAGTTTTTCTGAGAGTTCAGTTTCAAACCAAAGAGATCAATCAACACTGCTTCTGCCATCCTTCAATTCTGTACAAAGTTCTTGAATGAAGTTTGTGTGTCCCCCAAAATTCACCTGTAAAGAAAAATTAGCCTAAGTAAGAATGCAAAATTATATCAATATAGTTATAGTTACAATGGAAACTTGTGGATGGGTAAAAAGAAGAATTGCATTGATTTAAAAATGTAACCAGAATAGCGAGCCTGTACTCCTCCCAGAAAAGCTAATCCACTGTTTATCAGAAGAAAACCATGACAATGAAAGCAAAACCAGCTCTTAATTCATTTTGTGAGTGTACTTTACCTCTTTCCAGTAGAACAACAGGTTTGGTTTTGTTTTCAGATAATAAATTTTAAGCGAGGAATTACTTATTGACTTGGAGGAAGTCCTGTTTTTTAATTACAGGGTGTCAACGTATCATTGATATATCACTAATCCTGACATGATAGGCTTGTTAGGTCACATCCCTTCCTAAGAGATACCTGGGCCTTCAGTTCAGTTACTCAGTCATGTCCGACTCTTTGCAACCCCATGAATTGCAGCATGCCAGCCCTCCCTTTCCATCACCAAATCCCGGAGTTCACCCAAACTCATGTGCATTGAGTTGGTGATGCTATCCAGCCATTTCATCCTCCGTCATCCCCTTCTCCTCCTGCCCCCAATCCCTCCCAGCATCAGGGTCTTTTCCAATGAGTCAAGTCTTTGCATGAGGTGGCCAAAGTACTGGAGTTTCAGCTTTAGCATCAGTCCTTCCAATGAATACCCAGGACTGATCTCCTTTAGGAAGGACTGGTTTGGTTGGACCTCCTTGCAGTCCAAGGGACTCTCAAGAGTCTTCTCCAACACCACAGTTCAAAAGCATCAAGTCTTCAGCGCTCAGATTTCTTCACACTCCAGCTTTCACATCCATACATGACCACTGGAAAAACCATAGCCTTGACTAGATGGACCTTTGTTGGCAAAGATATGTCTCTGCTTCTTAACATGCTATCTAGGTTGGTCATAATTTTCCTTCCAAGGAGTAAGCGTCTTTTAATTTCATGGCTGCAATCACCATCTGCAGTGATTTTAGAGCCCCCCAAAATAAAGTCTGACACTGTTTCCACTGTTCCCCCATCTATTTCCCATTAAGTGATAGGGCCAGATGCCATGTCTTAATACCTTGGCCTTAAGTTCAATAAAATTAAATGTTGCATTTAAATAAAAAGTTTTTTTTTTTTTCGAAAAATTGATTTCTGCCCCCCGCCCCCCCCCAAACAGACTCACAGGCATGAGCGGTTACCAGCAGGTTGAGGGAAGGTGGAGAGGGGCAAGATAGGGGTAAGGGGATTAAGATACAAACTACTATTTATAAAATAAATAAGCTACACGGGTATATTGTACCCCACAAAGAATACAGCCAGTATTTGCGAATAACCTTAAATGGCGTATAATTTATAAAAACGTTGACTCACCATGTTGAACCCAAAATTAATATTGTAAATTAACTGTACTTCAATTAAAAAAAAA
>NW_011494917.1:2176299-2194312 GCF_000754665.1 Bison bison bison | reverse complement strand
CGGGAGGGGGCGGCGGCCGCCTCCCTCCCCGGGCGACGACGCCCTCTCCTGAGGCCGCGCTCTGCGCGCTCGGGACCCCCAGTTTCATCCTCAGAGCCCTGGCCCAAGAACCTCCTTACGTTAGCACTTGGCACTGTGTCTCGTCCAAGTTCACTTACTGCGCCTCCTGAGGCAGATTTTTTTTTTTTCTTTCATCTTTATTGTTTGGCTTTGTTTCCAGAAACAAGTTGGCGGAACCCTCCTTTGCCTTTTTTGCTGATCCCGCCTAACTTTCTGACTAGACTTCATAGCTCCTTCACGTGTGTGGATAAACCGATGTCCTTATAAAAATATGGGCCAAGCATAGAAAATTAGAAGGCACTGACCTTAAGAGTTGTGATAAAAATGTAAATTAGCACCCCTTTCTCCCCTCAAAGAGCGTAACATTTGTTTATTTTAAAATACTGAGCAGCTCCTACCTATGTAGATGGCAGATGCTATGGCCAAAGGGAAACTATCTCCAACTGTCAAAGCGCAGGAGACAAGGTGCTTCCTGTGGCACTGGTTATGATGGAAGGAGGGGTCCCTTTTTTCTGACAGTTGCTCACATGAGAAGTTCTGAAGAATGTTTCCCTGAAAGAATCTCAGCAATCTGGGAGTTTAGAAGAGCACTGGGAACTGAGACTGCTGCTATTCTGTTTGAGTAGAGAATATGGTCCCCAATCCACCCACCAGTTAACCCACTCTTCAGTATCTGGCAGATTTTTTTTCCCCGAAAACTGTATTTTCATTATTTTTCTGGACATTAAGAGCACTGAGTGGTAGGTGTAGCAGCGGATCCCCTCTGCCCCAAGCTTGTTTTATGTTGAATATCACTGTAAACAAAATGGAGGTCTTTAGTTACAAAGCTGGGTTAAAACATTTATGTCTGGTTTTATAGACGATGGTGGGCATTTATGTCCTGTCATGCAACAGTAAACAAGTTAAAAAGAAATATTTCAAAATAGAGAAGCCGTCAGGGAAGAGAAAGTTTGTCATTATACTGTATTTACAAACCATTTCCTTTCACCATCCGGTCCAGGACTATGGCCTGATCTGACACTCATCTCATCCCCATTCCTCCACTCCAGTGGTTCTCAATCCTGGTGGCCCATCAGAACTACAAGTAGAACTTTAAAAAGCAGAAATGCAGGGACCACCCCCCTCTACCACCTCCAGATACACATTTGAATCTGAAACTCAAGGAGTCAAGTCTCAGCCTGTTTTGCTTTGCTTTTTGTTTTGTTTTAATCTCTACAGATGATTCAGATGCATAATTAGATTTGAAAAAATGACTTCCCTATTACCAAACCACTCAAACTAAAGGTTGTTTCTTGGAACACCATATGATTTCATCCTTTATTTATTTATTTTTTTTGATTTCATCCTTTACATAAACTATTTCTTCTACTTAGAACACTGTTCTCTATATATACTTTTTTTAAAAACAGCTACTTGTTCAAGACCCTCCAAGCTCAAATATAACCTTCCTTGAAGCCCCATCCCCTCACCAAGCACAATCAACTACTTCTTTGAGCATTTTGTTTGTACAGGAGAAGCTCATTCATAGATGCAGTCTGGATCCATAACCAAGCAATACATTGAAAAAGTCAATTAAAGATTAAATTGTATACTTCATAAATATGAACACGGTAGTATATAAATTATATCTAAATAAAACTGTTTCAAAGGAAAGTTAAACCAGTCATGAAAAAGTATAAAAAATATACCATAATACCTTAAAGTTTCTTTTTTTAACCTGAAACAGCTACATGCTTGTTTGCCAGTCTGTTGAGGGCACAGCCTTTTGCCACAGCCTGTACATGGCCTCCAGATTAGAGTTCTGCATCATATTGCTACCATAAAGTACACTTCCCAACCATCAGCTAAGCTTTCTCAAAATTTCATTCTTTTAAGAGGAAAATGAGGCTTCCTGAGTGGCGCTAGCGGTAGAGAACCTACCTGCCAATACAGGAGAGACATAGGTTCTATGAATCCTTGGGCCAGGAAGATGCCCTGGAGAAAGGAATGGCAACCCACTCCAGTATTCTTGCCTGGAGAATCCCATGGACAGAGGAGTCTGGCGGGCTACAGTCCATGGGATCGCAAGGAGTTGGACACAACTGAAGCGACTTATCATGCACGAAAGAGACACTTGTGAAGCTATGGGAGTGCAAATTGCTTCTTTATAATCTTTTTATAGTTATCTCACTCATTCAAGCAACTCACCTTAATTGGGTCTTGAAAAATGTAAATGTAGCTTTTAAAGAACAAACTTTTTTTCCCACACTATTACATTGGTTTACTTAAGACTTAATTAAATTGTGAAAGCACAGTGACAGGTTCAACTGGCATAAACAGGTTTGAGAACAAACAAGTGACATTGTCAGATGTACAGTTTTCACTGGTAGCAGCAGGAGTGGGCAGACTCATTGGAGAATGGCTTTCTAACCCTTCAGCATTCAGCATGCACATTGAGCATGATGTGGAGATTTGCAGCTTATGATTTAAAAGGAAATAGAATGAGTTAATTGGTGAGAGGTTAAGTGTGGGTAGACTTAGAAAACACACACTGTACCTCTACATTTTCATTATTTGACTTTGCATCTACTTCACCCATAGAGACTTAAAAAGTCTTTGGGGGACAGAGATAGTGCCTGGCTGTTAAGGGGAACCATTGGGAAAATCACCAGGAGTTGTTACATCACCATGTAAATCCTTATCTTGATAATTTTAAAACTGGTAACAGTTGTCTTTAAACCATTTACACTAGAGTTTATGAGTCCTTCCAGAAATGGACATAAAACATGCAAACTTCCTTGTGAAAAACTTATTAGTTTCCATAACAAATGACCAAACTGGATGGCTTAAAACAACAAAATGTGTTCTCTTGTAATTATGGAGGCAGAAATCTTTTTTAAAAATATTTATTTATGTATTTTAATTGGAGGATAATTGCTTTACAGTATTTTGATGGTTTTTGCCATACATCAGAATGAATCCATCATAGGACCTCTCCATGCTGAAGCCCCCTCCCACCTCCCTCTCCACCCTGTTCCTTCCTCCAGGTTATCACAGAGCATGGCTTTCTGTGCCCTGCTTCCTACACCAAACTCGCTCAGAGAAATCCCACCTTCGACTGAAAGCTATAAACAATGAATAATATATAAATATTCTCTACATTCTCTCTGAAAGGAACTTAAGGAACAGTACCAATCCTCTGGTTACTTTCTGTTTTCAGCAACCTGAAACTTTAATCTCATCGCCTAGCCACAGAAGAGAATAATCCCTAGTTTCAGTAGATTCTAAGACTCTGCCATATAATAAGTATGATATTATAATAATTTTTTTAATTTTAATGATTCAATTAATTTATTCTTTTGGGATGACTCTGATGTTCTAGCTTCTCTTGAAAACCTGTGGTAGAAATAGTCTTTTTTACCTGAATTGTGTATTATTGATACTTACTAATATGTGCAGTATGTTATATTTTTTCCATGATGCCTCTTTAGTTTTTTGTTGGAACTGAGCCATCCAGAACTGATTCCATTTTTTTTTTTTAGGTCTCAGTTTCCTGGAAAACTTTTATCTTTCCCCAGGTTAGTTTTCTAGCTTTCCCAGTCGAAATCAACTTGAGGTATTAAACTTCCTCTCCCACTTGGAAAACAAAACCAAAGGCAATTTCATAGCCATTTGAAAATTATCTACACAATTTTTCTCTCCTTGTTTTCTCATAAAATATTTGCTCTAAAAGAGGTGGGAGGAAATTATAAACTTAACTAAAACTACCTGGCAAGTCCACATAGCAGTATTTTCCATTCTGGATGAAAAATGATGTTTATGTGACATGGATGCACATGGATGGCTGCCTCTTAATTCTTTTAAGCCGGAAGCTCTCAAAACTCTGGGGTTGGGAGGGTGGGGGGAAGGATTTGACAGCCTTGCTTTATTTTGTTCATTAACTTAGAGGGAGGTACTAGATGATGAATTTCCAAAAGCTGGAAACATGGCCTTTTAAAAATCTCCTCCCAAGGGCCAATTATAGGCACTTGCCTCTTGAATTCAAATGAGATGGTGCACAAATGTTGTTTATTACAATGCCTAAGTACATATTGAATACCTAATGTTAATTTGGATCCTAATTCAAATTTCATGCTTCCTACTTGGATGTATGACCTTTGGCAAATTTCCTAATTTCTCCAAATTTTAGTTTCCTTATTTTCAAAATATAGGTAAAAATAATGTCTAGACTGTAGGACTGCTCTGAAGGATAAAATAGATAATCTATGTGAAAGTTGTTGCTTAGTCACTAAGTCATGTCTGGCTCTTTGCAACCCCATGGACTGTAGCCTGCCAGGCTCCTCTATCCATGGAATTTCCCAGGCAAGAAGACTGGAGCAGGTTGCCGTTTCCTCCTCCAGAGGATCTTCCCAACCCAGGAATCAAACCCATGTCTCCTGCATTGGCCAGTGGATTCTTTACCACTGAGCCACCAGGAATGACCCCACTATGTGGAAATACTTACAGGTAATTAATAAATATTGGCTATAGTTAATATTTGAAGGCAAAAGGAGAAGAGGGCAGAAGAGGATGAGATGGTAAGATGGCATCATCGACTCAATGGATGTGAATTTGAGCAAACTCTGGGAGATAGTGAAGGACAGGGAAGCCTGGTGTGCTGTAGTCCATGGGGTTTTAAAGAGTCAGACATGACTTAACGACTAAACAACAGTAGTTAATATAGGACATGGTGGTTTATTATAGTATTTCCATTGCATTGTTTTCTGTAAAGCTAGTTATTTAGTTGAAAGTGTTTTTCCTAAATGATTTTTTACATGTAATACTTGTCTATTATCAAATACTGTAGCTATTATAAGGTTTTTATTTTTTAAAATCAGAGTCACTTAATTCATATTTATATTTCCCACAATGTTTTGTATATATATATATATATATGTACCCCATATGTGGCTTGAATGAAAGAATAACTGATATTGTCTAATCTCTAAACTCTTGTTTTCATTGATTTATGCAATTTTAAGGAATTATCAGTAGATGGCAGTAGTTTATTTTCATTTTTATTTTTTGTCCATTTTAGGGAGATCTGGAAAAAAAACAATTACTTTCTCAATTTTAAACTATTCTTTCATGAATAGCTTGTTTAAAGAAACATCACCCAATAGTTCTTCAGTGTATGCTGCTTCAGGAGTAGAGATCCAAAAGTACCAATTACTTTATTTTTACTGTAAAAATCTAATTTTCTATTTTTTTTTTTTTGGTTTCTTCATCAAATACTTTGTAGAGAATATGAAAATGAATAAGACGCTGTATTTACTTTCCTGGAGCTTATAGTATAATAAGGAAATACAGTATAAAATACTGTAAATTCAGTAATAGGAATAGAAATAGTTGAGTGGCAGAAATTTGCTAAATACATTCATTATTTCACTTCATCCTCACAGTAATCTAATGAGGCTGCTACTATTATCGATAAGGAATCTGAGTCTCAGGTTGGAAAGAATTTACCTAGTAAACTAGCAGTTGCTCAACCTTGGTTCAAGATTAGCCCTTACTCCAAGACCTAGTAGTATCTACCTCATAGGGCTAAATAAGTTAATATTTATAAATCGAATATTTATAGAGTTCCCACACATAGCACAGAATCAGCAGTATATAATGTTCATTTTTAAAAAATCTAAAACATTTAGAACAGTGGGGCAAAAAACTAAAGCACTATTTAGTTGTTTATCTTTATAATCAATTGAGAGAACTCACTGAAAGTGTAAATGTAGACAGTATGCATTTTCAACATAGGTAACACTAAGAATAACATCTGTAACCATGAAACCCATACAAAAAAGCTAAAGAGCTTGGATTCATTGGCATTGATCTGGGGGCAGAAAAGACAGAGTAATGGCATGAGTGAATGGACTCAGTATCAGGGAAGACTTCGTGGAGGAGGCAGATCAGAAGTGAGGTTTGAAGAAAGGAAGTAATGTGAATAAACAGGAAAGAATCATATATTCTCAGAGGTGATTATGACACTGTTGAGTATTTCTCTCAGGACTTCTTTAGCTTGATAAGATATTTCTGGACAGATTTGAGTTTCCTGACTTAGGAAGTGATTTAACTTTGTTGTTTTTATCAGATTGCAATCTTTTAAAATTTTGTTTTTTAAAAACACTTATAACTAGTATACAAGTACTCTGTATCAATATTTAACCAATCTTTAGAAAGATATTTAGTGATTTTGCACACTTCCTTGTGGAAGCTTCCTTATATACATGCCTTACTGTTATGATAATATTTTACTTCTTTTGGCTGGCAAAGTCTATCATGACTTTAGTATGATTTGGAAAGATTCACAAGTTCTATAAAAAATCAACTAAGATTTTTTTTAAAAGATGTCACCTAAAAAGAAAAATCCGTATGTTCAAATGTTAAGCAGAAACATTACATTCCTTTTATTAATCATGCATAATTGTGTGATTTCTTCTGTACAGGAATGGACAGGCAAAATCAGATATGCTTTTTCCAAAAACTGGTAATGTCTTTAATTCTGCCAACTCAGCATTCATTCATTGCATTCATTCCCTGGTAGAGGAAAGAACTCTTTCTTTTCACCTTTCAAGATAGAAAAATATCTCCCCCTTCATCTCATCAATTTCTCCCAAGTATAGCGGAGGTTGGTGATTTTAAACCTGTGTGAGGCTTACCCTGGCTGGCACTGGACAGGAATGCCATTGCTAATCCATCTTGTTACTGTTTTTCACATATTCTGGTTGTAGTTTTAGAATACACTTCACAATAGTACTGGAGATAATTATTTACTTAAGATATATGTCGGATACTGTGCTGAGTGTGTTACATACATTCATTATAGTGGGGTGCCATTGCCTTCTCTGATTGTCCAATTCATTGTGGCCCCATGGACAGTAGTCTACCAGGCTCCTCTGACCAGGAAATTTTCCAAACAAGAATACTAGAGTAGGTTGCCAGTTACTACTCCAAGGGATCTTCCCGACCCACTTCTGGGAACCCACATTCCCAGGTCTCTGGGAACCTCCGTCTCTTGTGGTTCCTGCATTGGCAGGTGAATTCTTTAACACTAGCGCCACCTGGGGAAGCCCACATTCATTGTTACACTAGCCCTGCGAAGTTTTACAGACGAGGATATTGATGATCAAATAAATTAAGAAACTTCTCAGGGTCATAACAGCTAAAAAACAGGACAAGCAAGTTCCATAGAAAGTTCTACTTTCTTCCCCCATCTCTCACTCAATCATTGTATTTTAATTCTTGGAACTGATGATGAATGTCATTGCCATCCCTGTGACACATTTGACAGTTAATTTACTTTCAGGATCACTAATACATAACAACAACAAAAAATAAAAGTGAAAGATTATCAGCACTGATTATTTTGTACGAGAAAAGGTGAACTGAAAAGGTGGAAAGAGACACAAGAATGTCAGAAAACGAAAGGAAGAGTCAAGGAGTTCCCAAAGAAGGTAATGAAGCACTTTTCATAAATATAGAGCTGAAAGATGAGCAGTAACAGAAAAAGTAGTGTGATAGGAAAATTGGGTTAAAATTAGTAGCAAATTAGAGGAAAGCTGCCAGGAGGAAGCTTCTAGAGTGTTTAGAAAAGACATAACTACCTGAAAATGCAGGCCTATAATGAAAATTCATCAACTGTAATTGAGAAATAGTTGTTACGGTAGCACTATAATTATAGTATATGTGCAGACGGTCTGGATAGAAAATTTTAGGACAATCAAAATATTTATAATGTTCCATAAAGGAACAGGTGTAGTATTGCAGTAGGTGACTTTGAATTGTCTATTATCATGGCCTTTGATTTTAGTTTTGTTTATAGTCAGAAAGGGAAGAATATCAACCCTAAATTTAGTTTATTAATGAGAAAACATCACAATTTTCATGATTTGGGGTGATGAAACATAAGTTTCTTACAATGTTTGTGTTTAGATTTTTATTATGTACTTTATTCTTTTTGTCTAGCTCTGGCTAAACAAGACACATCGTCATTAACCGATGCTGTAGAACAAGTTGCAAAGCAACAACAATCACAAACATCAGAAATAGAAAGAAACAGAAAAGTTCTGTTCCATTTGCAGGTAACCTGTTTCACAAAGTCTTGTAAATGAGTTTTTATGTTCTTCAAAACTATATTAAATTAGTAAGAGGGAAGTTATTAAGCAAACTTAATAACTTCTGAGGAAGCAATATAACATTTCTAATGTTCATATTTATACCTTCTAAATTATTCTTGTGTCCTTAAGTAAGGGCTTCACTGGTGTTTTAGATGGTAAATAATCCACCTGCAATGCAGGAGACCTGGGTTCGATCCCTGGGTTGGGAAGATCCCCTGGAGGAGGGCATAGCAATCCACTCCAGTATTCTTCACTGGAGAATTCTTCCCATGGACAGAGGAGCCTGGTGGGCTATATCCATGGGGTCACAAAGAGTCGGACATGACTGAGTGACTAAGCACACATAACATCCTTAAGTAAAATCTACATGAATATTCCAGTTTTGAGGAACATTTT
This sequence comes from Bison bison bison, assembly GCF_000754665.1. Lineage (NCBI taxonomy): Eukaryota > Metazoa > Chordata > Mammalia > Artiodactyla > Bovidae > Bison > Bison bison. Next base: position 2,185,724 of record NW_011494917.1, on the reverse strand, counting down.
ACCTATTCATTGTGCAGAGATTCAACAGTGTCATCATACTATAGATAAGCATATAGAACACAGTGGTCACATAGAATTATTTTAACTTTATTTGATAGTTTTTCCTAAAATGCTGAATTAAAGGAAGGTTAAGTTTTTAAGCCAGTATTTTTAAAGATGTGGCTTAGAAATTACTAGTTGCCAATGAAAATTTCAGATAGATAAGGAACATTTCTGTGTTCCTTAAATTTTTCCTGGAGAAGGAAATGGCAGCCCACTTCCGTATTCTTGCCTGGAGAATCCCATGGACAGAGGAGCCTGGCAGGCTATAGTCCATGGGGTAACAAAGAGTCGGACACGACTGAGCGACTAACACCTAAATTTCAAAATATGTTCATAATTCCATCGCAGGAATCTGAAAGCCATACATGTTTTTGTATTCAGCATAGACATAATTATTCTGTTAATAAAGCAGAAGAAGGAAAAATGAAAACAGTGTTTTTACTTTTTAAAGATTTTTTAAATTAAATGTATCATTGATATGAAAAGAATATACTCTAGATCTGAATTGCCGGGAGATGATTTGCTACTTCTAGCTCCTTGATTTAATCTTTCCATGCTTCTGTTTTCTCATTTGTAAAATGGAGATAATAATAGGACCTATCTGTAAGGTTTTCATGATAATTAAATGAGAGAATACTTGTAAACATTACTTAAGGTATCCTTGCTGGGACCCTGGTGGGCAGTGTAGGACCAGATTTTGAATATGGTTTTAGGCATTAATGCATCAACAGATATGATAATAATTACACTATGTGGTAGTATAGATTTCTTGTAAATATTTGCATTGCATGAAATTAAAAAACACTTGCTCCTTGGAAGAAAAGTGATGACCAATCTCAACAGCATATTAAAAAGCAGAGACATTGCTTTGCTGACAAAGGTCTGTCTAGTGAAAACTATGGTTTTTCCAGTAGTCATGTATGGATGTGAGAGTTGGACTATAAAGAAAGCTGAGGGTGAAAGAATTGATGCTTTTGAACTGTGGTGTTGGAGGAGACTGTTAAGAGTCCCTTGGACTGCAAGGAAATCCAACCAGTCCATCCTAAAGGAGATCAGTCCTAAAGGAGATCAGTCCTAAAGGTGTTCATTGGAAGGACTGATGTTGAAGCTGAAACTCCAATTTGGCCACCTGATGTGAGGAACTGATACACTGGAAAGGACCCTGATACTGTGAAAGATTGAAGGCAGGAGGAGAAGGGGATGACAGAGGATGAGATGGTTGGATGGCATCACTGACTCAATGGACATGAGTTTGAGCAAGCTCCAGTAGTTGGAGATGGACAGGGAGGCCTGGTGTGCTGCAGTCCATGGGGTGGCACAGAGTCAGACACGACTGAGCCACTGAACTGAACTAAGTCACTTTAGGAAAGAACACAAGTTGACAGTAGGATATAATATAAAAATAATAATGTCTTAGATTTCTATAAAGAATCATTCCATAAAACTTGTCAATCTTCAAGGAGTTTTAGAGATGTTATTTCATTTATATTGAGAACCTAATTTCTGTTAAACATTTTGCTGAACATTGTCCTCACTCTTAAGCTACTCACCATCTGTTGAAAATGAAAGTGAAAGTGTTAGTCATATCAGACTCTTTGTGACCCCATGAACTTTAGCCCACCAGGCTCCCCTGTCCGTGGAATTCTCCAGGCAAGAATACTGGAGTCGGTTGCCATTCTCTTCTCCAGGGGATCTTCCTGACCCAGAGATGGAACCTGGGTCTCCTGCATTGCAAGTGTTTTCTTTTGCCATCTGAGCCACCAGAGAAGTCCTCACCATCTGTTGAAGAGGGAGACAAATAACTAAACAAATAATTACGTGCAGGGAAGTATGTCAACAATAGAGACATAAACACAGATTTAACATTGAAAAAGGAATGATCAGTTGAGTTTTAAAGAATAGCTGGAGTTCACTAGAATGATTGGGTGTATGGGATTGGTTTGAGGATTAAAGGGAAACGAGGATGTGATATTCTAGGCAAAAAAAAAAAAAACAGAAAATTCAGAGGCCTGAAATAGCATTGGTACATTCATAGAGCTATAAGTAGTTTGGTAGTGGAATAACATAGAGTGTATTTTGAGAAGCAATAAGAGATGTATAGCATGAAAAGAAGCTTAAATTTTATTTTAGAGTTGATGAGAGGGTTTTGATAGACTTCAAAAGAGTAAATGATTAAACTTATGTTTTAGAAAGAGAATTCTAGATGCATGAAAGATACTTGTTATAATCCAACATCAATTTAAGATAAAAACTACCAGCAAATTAGGAATAGAAGAAAGTTCTAGCCAACTAAAAGGGGCATCTACATAAATCCTACAGGCAACATACGTAATAGTGGAAGACTGAATATTTTTCTCCTAAGATCAGAGATAAGGCAAGCATATGTCTTCTTATCACATCTGCTCATTCTGTGGTACCGATAATTCAAGCCACTCCTTCACAGAAAAAGAAATAAAAGGTATCCCGATTGGAAAGGAGGGAGTAAAACTGTTTTTATTCACATACAGCATGATTTTTTTGAGTAAATCCTAAGGAATCTATTATTTTAAAATCTATTAGGACTAATAAGAATCCACCTGCAATGTGGGAGACCTGGGTTCAATCCCTGGGTTGGGAAGATCCCCTGGAGAAGGGAAAGGCTACCCACTCCAGTATTCTGGCCTGGAGAATTCCATGGATTTTATAGTCCATGGGGTCGCAAAGAGTCGGACATGACTGAGTGACTTTCACTTTCACTTTTTCAGGACTAATAAGGGAGTTTAGAAAGGTTGCAAGATAAGATTAATTATAAAAACCAGTTGTATTTCTACATTTTAAAAGAAACAATCAGAAATTGAAATTTAAAATGCATTGTTATTTACAGTGGCATCAAAATTATGAAATAGGGGTAAATTTAACAAAAGTATTGTATTATAGACTGAATGTTTGTATCACCCCCAAAATGCATATGCTGAAGCCATAAAAACCCATGTGATTGTGGTTGGAGATGAGGTTTTTGTTAGGTAATTAGGCTTAGATGATGTCATGAGGGTGGGATCCTGGTGGTAGGGTTAGTGCCCTTAGAAGAAAAGATACCAGAGAGCTTGCTCTTTGTTATGTAACAACACAGTGAGAAGTTGGCCCTCTGCAAGCCAGGAAGAATTCTGACCAGAACCTGACTATGCTAACACTCTGACCAACCTACAGAACTGTGAGAGATAAATTTGTGTTGTTTTAGCCACTAAGTCTATGATATTTTGTTATGGCTGTGCTATAGCAAACTAAGACAAGATGTAAGACCTGTGTACTAAAAACTGCAACACACTGTTGAGAGAAATTAAAGACCAAAATAGAGAGATATACCATTTTCATGAATCATAAGATTCAGTATTGTTAACACATCAGGTCTTTCTCTTCTATCTATTGTTTAAAAGCAGTTCTACCCAAAATTCCATCAGGCTTTTTTAGAGAACTTGACAGACTGATTCTAAAAGACCTATGGAAATGCAAAGAACCTATATAACCGGAACAACTTTGAAGAACAGTGTTGGAAGTTCTAGTTGAGGGAGAGGAAGAAGCATGGAAACAGGGAGATCGGTTAAGAGCTGGGCCATGCTACAAAGACTGGTCAGAAGTGAGTTGGGATTTTATTTTAGAGGCCCAGGCATGAAGGTTTGCTGTTAAATAGGTTGTGATGATAAGATAAAGGGAAGAATCAAGAATGGCTTCTAGGTCTTTTAGTATCCAAGGTGGAAAGTTTATTGAAATCAGAAAGTCTGAAAGAGGAACATATTGGGCTTGAAAATTAAAAGCTCTTTTAGGAGCACCGAAGTTTGATGCTTTTGAACTGTGGTGTTGGAGAAGACTCTTGAGAGTCCCTTGGACTGCAAGGAGATCCAACCAGTCCATTCTAAAGGAGATTAGTCCTGGGTGTTCCTTGGAAGGAATGATGCTAAAGCTGAAACTCCAGTACTTTGGCCACCTCATGCGAAGAGTTGGCTCATTGGAAAAGACTCTGATGCTGGGAGGGGTTGGGGGCAGGAGGAGAAGGGGACTACAGAGGATGAGATGGCTGGATGGCATCACGGACTCAATGGACGTGAGTCTGAGTGAACTCCGGGAGTTGGTGATGGACAGGGAGGCCTGGTGTGCTGCGATTCATGGGGTCGCAAAGAGTCGGACACGACTGAGCAACTGAAATGAACTGAACTGAACTGAACTTCTGAACATGTATATTGAGATGTCTGTTAGATATCCAAATAGAATGTCAGATGGGCATTTTAAAAATCAAAACTGGAGATAAAGATTGAAGTTCATCAGCATGTTGTATCTTTCAGTGTACTTCCCTCTCCTGTCTCTGTTAAGAAAAGGATAGGCTGGGTCTGCCTTCTTAGTGAAGTGCTTCCCTCCCATAATTATACATCTATTTAAAGAGGATGACCATACTGGATAGAAGAAAAAGAATAAAGGCCTATAGTTATACTGGTGGGAAAATCTACAGAATTTGATGAATAGTTAAATATAAAGAGGGCTTCCATGATCGCTCAGACAGTGAAGAATGTGCCTGCAATGCGGGAGACTCAGGTTTGATCCCTGGGTCAGGCAGATCCCCTGGAGAAGGGAACAGCTACCCACTCCAGTATTCTGGCCTGGAGAATTCCATGGACAGAGGAGCTTAGCGGGCTTCGGGGTTGCAAAGAGTCGAACACGACTGAGCAACTAATGCTAAATATAAACAGAAGTGAGAAATTAAATATGGCTCCCAAAAGAATACCATTAACTAAGTTTGGGAATATAGAGGTGTGGTAATTTGCATTTTTGGTCCCAGATATTCATCCTTGTGTATATCCACACCCTTTACTATTTATCATTATAATGACCTCCCATAGTGGGTGGACACACTTTCTACCCCTCCACTGAGAAGTTTGATCATGTGACCAGATGAATGTTAGCAGATGTTATTCTAATAGAAGTTTGAAAAATTTTTTACATAATTGGGCTTCCATTATTTACATCTACTATAATCATGAGAAGGACATACCTGATCTGGCCCACTGGAGGAAAAGATATACGTGAAGCAAAGCCAAGACACCCAGGTCAGCCCAGTTTAAGCCAACCTAAACCATTTTATAGACTGCCGATCTCCAGACATTTGAACAAAACCACCTGAAGTTAACAGAACAAACTAGTTGGTAGCAATAAACACTAGTGTGTTACAGAGTTTTTGTGGTTCTGACAATTGGCAACTGATACAAGGGAGAACAGGATGGGCCACGGGAGGGGAGGTGTCGTCTGATTTTTGGACAGTGAATTTGAGATGCCCAGTGGTAGCTGGGCCTAGGACTTAATAGCCACTTACATTCTGTGAATCATCAGTATACATGTATCTCAAGATCTAAGTATGTGTAAGATTATCCAAGGAGTATAGATAGAATGAGAGAAGAAAATTATGATGACTGCACCCTGAGGAAAATCTATATTTTAAGGAACCAATGAGACAGAGAAGGAATGCTCAGAGGTATCTGAGAAACAGAGATGTGTGTTGGGTAGGTTCTAAAAAGCAGGTGCTGGTTAGAAATGCCAAATGCCCCAGAGAGGTAAGAGTTATGTGTGCTCTGTCATGTCCGACTCTTTGCAACCCTGTGGACTGTAGCCCACCAGGCTCCTCTATCCATGGGATTGTCCAGACAAGATCGTGGAAGTGGGTTGCCATTTCCCTCTCCAGGAGATCTCCTGACCCAGGAATCGAACCCACGTTTCCTGAAGCTCCTACGTTGGCAGGCAGATTCTTTACCACTGTACCACATGGGAGGCAAAGATAAATATACCTTCATACTTATCTTACAAGTGAAGCAAGTGAGGCTTGAATAGGATAATTAAGTTTGCTAGTTGATCATGGGCTTCCCTGGTGGCTCAGATGGTTAAGAACCTGCCTGCAGTGCAGGAGACCTGGGTTTGATCCCTAGGTTGGGAAGATCCCTGGGAGGAGGGCATGGCAACACACTCCAGTACTCTTGCCTGGAGAATCTCCATGGACAGAGGAGTCTGGTAGGCTACAATCCATGGGGTCACAAAGAGTCTGACATGACTGAGCAACTGAGCACAGCAAGTATAATCACCCCAACTGGTAAACAGCAGTAAGGGCACTAGAACTTAGATCTTTTGTTCTTTTAACTCAGAGTTTTATCATTTTTATCATAAATTTTTCTTTAGTTTGTACTTCTGATGCCCATAAATATATTGTTAAAATTACTGTAAAGTATTTTTTATATATAAAATGTCAAGACAAATGATAAAATTTTAATAATGAGAATTAGATGAACATTAAAAAATAAGAAATATGTAACCCTGGGCTCTCTCTGATTATATGATAATTTCATTACTTTATTACATGTCTCCTACTATGCATCAATTTTTCTATATTTGATAAAAAATATTTTTTATGTTAAGTGATTTTTCTACACACACTGTGGATCAAAACAATGGCTTTTCTTTCATGTTGAATATCATGAATTAATAACAATAATGTTGAAATATCTTACAGAATGAACTTCATGAGCTTGAAACACAAATAGCATCTGTCTCTGCAGAAACTAAAGAAACAGAAAGGCAAATTTATCAGCAAGATGCTGCCATACAGAATACCAGACTTCAGTGTGGAGACCTGGAAAATCAAATCAAATCCTTACACGCGGAAAATGTGAAGCTTAAATCTGACATAGAAACAGCCCAAGAAAATTTTGAGGAACAAATGATAAAATATAATGAATACTATGCCAAGATAAAAGCACATAAAGATAGTTTGAGAGAGGTAGAGAACAAATGGTCATTCATGACTGAACTCAATGAGAAACGAGACCTTGTTAAAAAACTAAAGACAATGAAAGAGGAACTTAAGCTGGATCTCCAAAATCCAGAGGGAAACCTGATGAGACAAGCACAGGTTTGAAATGTCACTTATTAAAACATTTTCTAGTATTCCTTTTTTTGTGAGTACACTTACTCAGTGATAAATTATCATTAACTTGGTAAAATACCCATGAGTGCTCTAACTGGATTCACAGCTTTTAAAACCTTGTTTAGTGCATGAGTTATGTAACAACTATGTCAAAAGTACGAATGCATAAAGGAAACATCCCCAAATCCCTTGTGAACTAATAAAAATATGTGGTCCAACAAAATCAGATGGACAGTTAATCCATTTGTTACAGAAAGTGTGACTCACAAAATGTTAACTAACTTCTAGTCTAATGGATCCAAACCAATTAAAATCTATTTAGTGTGCTTAATGCTGTTACACAAACAATGTGAATTAATAATTGCACCCTAAGCATCTTAATATTCTTTGAAGACTTTGGGAGATAAAAACTTAAAATATCTATTATTTCTTCCTAAGAATTAAAAAAATATCCATACAGCATTGCCAAACAGTTGCCGCTATGACTTCCGCTTTCCTTTGTGTCTTATTTTCATTTGGTTTTTACTTTTGTATCTTCAAATCTAAGGTTTGCTTGTTTGAATAATGCTTTCTCGTTCCTTATACCTATAGAAGTAACATTCTAATCGTATTAATCAAAATTAAATGTCATGGTTAATCTTAAATTATAGAAACACTGAAATCTTGGATTTATATTGGCGATTCATTGTTTGACATGTATATTTTAAATTTTATAAACATACAGGAAGATATTACAAAACTGAAGGATGAAATTACAAGTGTAGAAGAATCCATCAGTGAACAAACTTGTTTTCTTGAGGAAGAAATAAAGACACATGAAAAGTTAAGAAAAGAAATAGAGGTAAGTCTTAAATATCTGGATTTCAATGTTTTATGGGATCATTTTTAAACTTTTATTAATACTGTAGTCATAATTTGTGTAGTTTACTGTCAGTTCCCAAAACAGAGAACCAAAAAGAACTACGAAAAACAGTTGATACATCCAAACTATTAATAGATAAGTATAGATAACTCCCAAATATTCAGATATTTGAATGTATTCAAGAAAATTAAGTACTTGGTCTTACTTCAGTCTGGCCTAGAGTTCTTCCAGGTCTCATTCCATCAGGTGGTGGTGGTGGTTTAGTCACTAAGTCATGTTCAACTCTTGCAACCCCAAGGACTGTAGCTCACCAGGCTCCTCTGGCCTTTGGATTACCCAGGCAAGAATACGGGAGTGGGTTGCCATTTCCTTCTCCACATTCCATCAGCTTTGTAACCAATTAATATGGATAGACAGCAGAGGCTATCCAGTTAAAAAGGACCATTCATAGACAGAAATTAAAGACTCTTCAAAGTAAAGACAATGGAAGTGTTGATATTCTAAACCTCTGACTTCCTATCTGTAATTTTCAATAATCCAATTAGAAAGCAAACTGAATGATAAACTAAAAGTGAGACTAAATTTGAGATGCCACTGGTAGGCCTTACAGTCATTGTTTAGATGAGTGGAGAACAAAAAGGGAAAAGTGTATGTTGTTAAGGGCAAACAATTTTCACCCTTTAAAATTACTTTGGAAAATAAAAAGATGCATATTTTCAACTTGCTTGTGACTAATTTGACACAATGAAAAAGCAACAGGAATTTGAAGACAAAAGCCCTCACCTTTACAAAACATTCTCTTTAAGAAACACCATGATTTTATCTTCTATTTTACTAGCAATGTAAATAAATGGATATTTTTACCCTTCTAAATATCAAGATTTATTATAAATCTATATATGTGGCATAGAAATAGAAAAAATGATTAATGAAGCAGAAAAAAGGAATCTAGAAATAATCCATCATAAATGGAACAAACAAAATGTTAGTCATGTGAAAAAATTACAACAGTTTTGCAGTAAAATTAGATTCCTACCTCTGAACATGTACATACATAGACTTCCACAAGGATTAAAGATAATATGAGACAAAATTACTTTGCATTTGCATTACAGAAGTATTTATTTTAAAAGACACAGACATATATCCAAACTGCATGATTAAATACTACTTTTGGCTATATCATAAATTTCTAGATTATTGAGATGCAGCATAACAATAAAGAAGACTAGACTCGTTTTGAGAGGATGTATTTGTAACATACATAAGTGACTAAGTGATAAGAAAATTTTGAACAAGCCATAGAACCTTGGGAATATGGTTTGAAAAGTCTTACTTTTTAAAACATAAATATATATATAAAAAAAGATAAAACCCAATGGAAATTATGACCAACCTCATTAACAGTAGATCAGATCAGATCAGATCAGTCTCTCAGTCCTGTCCGACTCTTTGAGACCCCATGAATCGCAGCACGCCAGGCCTCCCTGTCCATCACCAACTCCCGGAGTTCACTGAGACTCACATCCATCGAGTCAGTGATGCCATCCAGCCATCTCATCCTCTGTCGTCCCCTTCTCCTCT
>NW_011494917.1:2171175-2175778 GCF_000754665.1 Bison bison bison | reverse complement strand
GCCATAAGGGTGGTATCATCTGCGTATGTGAGGTTATTGATATTTCTCCCAGCAATCTTGATTCCAGCTTGTGTTTCTTCCAGTCCAGTGTTTCTCATGATGTATTCTGCATGTAAGTTAAATAAGGGATTGATAAATCAAGCCCCAAAATAAGGCCCCAAATTTGGCCTGTCAATTATCAATATTAACAGTTTGTAAGATGTGGACCACCTGAATTCTAAAATACTATTGGTATGAGTATAAACTGGTAAAAGCATTTTGGAAAGAAATTTGAGATTCTTAATAATTTTTATTAAAGTATAGCTGTCATAAGAGTAGGTACATTATTTGTAAGGCTTTAGCTTGTTTCGGAGAAGGCACTGGTGACCCACTCTAGTACTCTTGCCTGGAAACTCCCATGGATGGAGGAGCCTGGTGGGCTGCAGTCTATGGGATCTCTAAGAGTCGGACACAACCGAGTGACTTCACTTTCACTTTTCACTTTCATGCATTGGAGAAGGAAATGGCAACCCACTCCAGTGTTCTTGCCTGGAGAATCCCAGGGGTGGAGGAGCCTGGTGGGCTGCTGTCTATGGGGTCGCACGGAGTCGGACAGGACTGATGTGACTTAGCAGCAGCAGCAGCTTGTTTAATTTTGACAATTTATACCTGTGTTACAATGACTGAACAAGATATAAAACTTCTGCATCATGCCTAGAAAGGTCTCTTGTCCCTTTTTCTCAGGCTACCATGATTCTGATTTTTAAAACAGCTTTACTGAGTAATAAATCACATAACATATAATTCACTCATTTAAAATGCATAATTAAATAGTTTTTTAATATGAATACAGGTATTGAACCCACGTCTCATGTATCTCCTGCACTGCAGGCAGACTCTTTACCACCGAGCCACCAAGGAAGCCCTTGTAACCATTACCATAGTCAATTTTTAAAATTTTCATCACTTCAAAAGAAACCTGATACCCTTTAGCTATGCCCTTTCCATCTGTCTATTGTATTTATCTGTATTTTTGCTCCACCATATTCTTTCTTCCTCCCTGATGTTCTAAGATTTCCTCCTTTATTGTTTTATTTCTCTTTCAAGCTTCTAAATTCATTCTTTTAGGAGAGGTCAGCTGGTGCCAGTCTTGGGATTTTTTTTCTTTTTTTTTCATCTGAAAATGTCTTCGTTCCCCTTTCATCTTTGAAAGATGTTTTTGCTGGATATATATTTCTGGGTTAACTGTTCTTTTTAGTTGAAAAATGCTGTCCCACTTCTTTCTGGTCTCCGTAATTTCTAATGGGAAATTCACTGTCATTTGAATTGAATTGTTTTCCTCTCAGACATTTGTTTCTCGATGCTTTCAAGCTTTGCTGTCTTTGAGTGAAGTCTGACTCTCAGTGACCCCATGGACTGTAGCCTACCAGGCTTCTCCATCCATGGGATTTTCCAGGCAAGAGTACTGGAGTGGGTTTTTTTCTGGAATTAATTTCTTTGGATTTATCTGATTTTGAAAATTCTTAACTTCTCAGTTCTGTAGGCTTATGTCTTTTGCCAAATTTTGGAAATTTTCAGTTCGAGTTTATTTGAAACTTTTGCAGGTCTGCCCTCTTTCTCCTATTCTTCCAGAATTCTCATGGCAGAAATTATAGGTCTTTTTTTGATGGAGTCCCACGGGTCCCTGAGGCTCTCTTCATTTCTTTTTTTTAAGTCTTTTGTCTCTCTGTTTGGTCATATTGCATACACCTTAGTGTTCTATCTTACATTCACTGATTCTGTCCTTTATCCCCTCCATTCTGCTATTGAACCATCCCACTAAGTTTTTTATTTCAGTTATTGTGTCGTTTCCATTTAGTTTTCTGAATATTTTATTCCTTTTCTGAGACTTTTAATATTTTTATTTGTTTCAGGCACATTCCTTAATTACTCATTGAAACATTTTTATGATGATGGCTTTAAAATGCCCGCCAGATAATTCTAACCTCTGCATTTTCTCGGTGTTGGCACATGTTGATTGTTATTTCTTATTTAGTTTGAGAGTTTCCTGGTTCTTGCTTTGGTGAGTGATTTTCTGTTGAACTCTGGACATGTTGGGTATTATGTTGTAAGAGTCTGTTTCATTGTTACTTCCACATAGTAGTGGAAGTTCAGAGACTCCATGAACACTGGTGGAGGGAATAAGGACTTCCTGTTACTGCTGGTCAGAAATGGGAGTCCTGGCTGCCTGCTAGGCTTCTGCTGATAAGCCCCTGGCTGGGCGGTGCAGGAGCACCTCATTACTGCTCCCACAAAGATTCGGCCTTGCTACTGCTGAATGATGGTAAAAAACCTCGACTCTCCACTAGGCCTCCTCTGACACTCTCCCAGTGGGAAGGGGGAGAGTGCCTTGTTAGCCACTAGATGGAGCAGAAGTCTAGCCTCCCCAAAGGGGCTCCCCTCACACCAGAGGATGTGGTTGTTACTTTCCAGAGGGAGTGAAGAGTCCTGTCTCCCCACTCAGCCTTCTCGGACAGCAGCCCAGCAGGAGGACTGGGGCCCTGTTATAGCCCAGCAATGGTGAAAGTTTAGGCTTTCACTCAGTGTTTGCTGGTGTGGGTGGTGGCGGAGCCATTGATGTTTTTTCCGTGGTGTTTGTCTTCAGTAGAGTAGCTGCTACCTCAAAATTTTCAGTCTTAGGCTGCCCTTTTCCTGGTCCTTTGATTAGAGAGCAGGCTTTTCCTGGATTTGTTTTGTTTTGTTGTTGTCTGCATCTGTTGGCATTTTGAGCTTTCTTTCTTCCTTCCTCTTATCTGTGATATATGAGGCCAAATGAAAACCCAGGGAGCTATTACCAAGTCGTTCCTTGAATCCTAAGGCCTCCAGTCAGTTTGCCTTCTTCTCTCCACCTTTCAGAACTTCTTATGTTAATATTATATCCAATGTCCAGGGTTTTTAGTTGTACTTGGCATGAGGAGTAGTTATATGAAATACTTATACTTTATTTTGACAGAAGCAGAAGTGTACATGGGTATATTTAGTGGTAAAGGGTGATGTAAGTGACTACTAATGTTAGATTTAGATGGAATGTCACTGAGCTTGATATTCAGTTTTTAATGTTTTCATCATTATACTTATTATGCTGAAATTTAATAAACTCTTTTTAAGCTTTCATAATAGGGTTACTAATTTTAAGCTTTCATAATAGGGTTACTAAAGACTCTTTTAGACTTTTTAATCTTCGTTTTATTAACTCTAATGTATTAAAAATAGTCCTCAATTCTATTACTATATTATTGTTGAAAAATGAAATGAAAAAATGAAAATCTAAGAAATCAGAGATTATCTATAATAAACTATCACATTGAAGGACAAATGCCACAGCATTGCCTTGAAACACTGCATGTTTTTTTTTTCCCCAACAATTTCTCTTATTGCTTGATGAGAATTTATCATCGATCCAAGTAACCTCTTTCTCAAAACAAGCAGTTTTTTGAGAGGATAAATTTGAACAGATTTTTATTACTTTTTTCTTTTTCGATTCTTTTTTTTTTTCTTCCCCTTCTGGATGTATTTGGCTGTGGCCTTGGTGCAGTTCTTGGTCATCTTTTACCTAGGTCATAGCATTCTTTTGTTCTAATGTTTAACTCTTTCAAACATTTTGTGCTTTGCATGTTTAATCTTCATATTAATGCTACTCTTCACATTTTTGATTAAGAAAAAATGAAAATGGTTTTTGGATTTTACATTTTTTTAAATAAAGTAAATGTGTTTGGTTGTTTTAGGCCATGTCTGAGTGAAGGAAGTATTTCAAATACTTACCCCCAAATGCCTTTTTTCCCCTGTCTACTGTCTGTCTTTAAATACATTGTAGAAGAAAGGAACTAGAGATAAGAGAGAGAGAACAAAGATAAGTTATGAGTCACTGACGAAAAAATTAGGAAGCAAAATTCAAAGCATACAAACACAAAGCTTCTAATACAAAGCATTAGGCAACGATCAGTAATTTTTAGTTCAAGGTTTAAGAACATGTTATTTGCCAAATCTAAGCATTTTCAGGAAGGAGAAACTAGAGCATTTAAGATGTTCTTAGCAAATGATGGGTGCTGCAAGTAACATTTTGTGATAATAGGTATTATGTAAAGCACCTTAAGATTCATTGCTGGTTACTCTTGCCTAAATTTTGTTCAATTTGAGCTCCAAATTTAAAGTACAGGAAAAATTTAAGAGTGCTTTCGGAGCTACTAGGGAGCAGGAACAAAACACATTTAACTTGTTACAGTACAGCATACAACTTACACAATTAACTAATCCATTCACTTACTGAGGTCAGCCACAGAAATGACTGCACTACTAGAAAGCCTGTCCTAGGTGAAAACCCCAAAGAAACAAAGGTAGAAAGGTAAACTAAAGGCAAGGTAAGAATGATTCAGATAGCTAGATGACATAGTAACAAAAATATGGGGAGAAATGTTCAGTATTATTAAATCAGTTGTTGTTTATTGATTGCCTGGTATTTTTCAAGTACTTTTTGTTTATTTATTTATTTTTTTAACTTTACAATATTGTATTGGTTTTGCCATACATCAACATGCATCCGCCACAGGTGTACACGTGTTCCCCATCCTGAACCCCCCCTCCCACC
>NW_011494917.1:2170694-2171075 GCF_000754665.1 Bison bison bison | reverse complement strand
AGAGTCCAAAAGACTGTTCTATACATCTGTGTCTCTTTTGCTGTCTCGCATACAGGGTTATTGTTATCATCTTTCTAAATTCCATATATATGCGTTAGTACACTGTATTGGTGTTTTTCTTTCTGGCTTACTTCACTCTGTATAATAGGCTCCAGTTTCATCCACCTCATTAGAACTGATTCAAATGTATTCTTTTTAATGGCTGAGTAATACTCCATGTGTATATGTACCACTGCTTTCTTATCCATTCATCTGCTGATGGACATCTAGGTTGCTTCCATGTCTTGGCTATTATAAACAGTGCTGCAATGAACATTGGGGTACACGTGTCTCTTTCACTTCTGGTTTCCTCAGTGTGTATGCCCAGCAGTGGGATTGCTG
>NW_011494917.1:2170028-2170261 GCF_000754665.1 Bison bison bison | reverse complement strand
ACCACTTGTTAAAGAGATTGTCTTTTCTCCACTGTATATTATTGCCTCCTTTGTCAAAGATAAGGTGTCCGTAGGTGCGTGGGTTTATCTGTGGGCTTTCTATTTTGTTCCATTGATCTATATTTCTGTCTTTGTGCCAGTACCATACTGTCTTGATGACTGTGGCTTTGTAGTAGAGCTGAAGTCAGGCAGGTTGATTCCTCCACTTCCATTCTTCTTTCTCAAGATTGCTT
>NW_011494917.1:2169314-2169928 GCF_000754665.1 Bison bison bison | reverse complement strand
ATATGTACCACTGCTTTCTTATCCATTCATCTGCTGATGGACATCTAGGTTGCTTCCATGTCTTGGCTATTATAAACAGTGCTGCAATGAACATTGGGGTACACGTGTCTCTTTCACTTCTGGTTTCCTCAGTGTGTATGCCCAGCAGTGGGATTGCTGGGTCGTAAGGCAGTTCTATTTCCAGTTTTTTAAGGAATCTCCACACTGTTCTCCATAGTGGCTGTACTAGTTTGCATTCCCACCAACAGTGTAAGAGGGTTCCCTTTTCTCACACCCTCTCCAGCATTTACTGCTTATAGACTTTTGGATAGCAGCCATTCTGACTGGCGTGAGATGGTACCTCATTGTGGTTTTGATTTACATTTCTCTGATAATAGTGATGTTGAGCATCTTTTCATGTGTTTGTTAGCCATCTGTATGTTTTCTTTGGAAAAATGTCTATTTAGTTCTTTGGCCTATTTTTTGATTGGGTCGTTTATTTTTCTGGAATTGAGCTGCAGGAGTTGCTTGTATAGTTTTGAGATTAGTTGTTTGTCAGTTGCTTCATTTGCTATTATTTTCTCCCATTCTGAAGGCTGTCTTTTCACCTTGCTTATAGTTTCTTTTGTTGTGCA
>NW_011494917.1:2155098-2169214 GCF_000754665.1 Bison bison bison | reverse complement strand
TGTCTTTGTGCCAGTACCATACTGTCTTGATGACTGTGGCTTTGTAGTAGAGCCTGAAGTCAGGCAGGTTGATTCCTCCACTTCCATTCTTCTTTCTCAAGATTGCTTTGGCTATTCGAGGTTTTTTGTATTTCCATACAAATTGTGAAATTATTTGTTATAGCTCTGTGAAAAATACCGTTGGTAGCTCGATAGGGATTGCATTGAATCTATAGATTGCTTTGGGTAGTATACTCATTTTCACTATATTGATTCTTCCAATCCATGAACATGGTATATTTCTCCATCTATTAGTGTCCTCTTTGATTTCTTTCACCAGTGTTTTATAGTTTTCTATATATAGGTCTTTAGTTTCTTTAGGTAGATATATTCCTAAGTATTTTATTCTTTTCGTTGCAATGGTGAATGGAATTGTTTCCTTAATTTCTCTTTCTATTTTCTCATTATTAGTGTATAGGAATGCAAGGGATTTCTGTGTGTTGATTTTATATCTTGCCACTTTACTATATTCATTGATTAGCTCTAGTAATTTTCTGGTGGATTCTTTAGGGTTTTCTATGTAGAGGATCATGTCATCTGCAAACAGTGAGAGTTTTACTTCTTCTTTTCCAATCTGGATTCCTTTTATTTCTTTTTCTGCTCTGATTGCTGTGGCCAAAACTTCCAAAACTATGCTGAATAGTAGTGGTGAGAGTGGGCACCCTTGTCTTATTCCTGACTTTAGGGGAAATGCTTTCAATTTTTCACCATTGAGGATAATGTTTGCTGTGTGTTTGTCATATATAGCTTTTATTATATTGAGGTATGTTCCTTCTATTCCTGCTTTCTGGAGAGTTTTTATTATAAATGGATGTTGAATTTTATCAAAGGCTTTCTCTGCATCTATTGAGATAATCATATGGCTTTTATTTTTCAATTTGTTAATGTGGTGTATTACATTGATTGATTTGTGGATATTGAAGAATCCTTGCATCCCTGGGATAAAGCCCACTTGGTCATGGTGTATGATCTTTTTAATGTATTGTTGGATTCTGATTTCTAGAATTTTATTAAGGATTTTTTCATCTATGTTCATCAGTGATATTGGCCTGTAGTTTTCTTTTTTTGTGGCATCTTTGTCAGGTTTTGGTATTGGGGTGATGGTGGCCTCGTAGAATGAGTTTGGATCAAGTACTTTTTAAAAGCTATCCCATTTAAATTCTCATAGTAACATATTTTACAGAATTTCAGAAAATTTAAATAACTTGTATAATTTTATATAGCTAGTGGTAAGAGACAGAATAGAATATAAGTCTACATCTTTTGGACTCTACTCCCAATCTTTTTACCTTCTGAGCAACCAGGGAAGCCCTGAAAGTCTCTCAGTTGTGTCCAGCTCTTTGTGACCCCGTGGACTGTAGCCTGCCAGGCTTCTCTGTACATGGAATTTCCCAGGCAAGAATACTGGAGTGGGCTGCCAGTCCGTTCTCCAGGGAATCTTCCCAACCCAGGGATTGAACCCAGGTCTCCTGCATTGCAGGCTGATTCTTTACATCTGAGCCACCAGGAAAGCCCAATCTTTTCTAAAAATGGTTCTACTGTCTCCATGGTTTTACCTTTTCCAGACTGTCATATAGTTAGAATCATATACTTTGTGGCCTTTTCAGATTGGCTTCTTTCACTTAGTAATTGCATTTGAAGTTCCTTGTGTCATTTCATGGCTTGATAGCTCATTTTTTCTTTTATTTATTTATCTTTTTATTGCTAAATAATATTCCATTGTCTGGATATCAATTCAGTTCAGTTCAGTGGCTCAGTCGTGTCTGACTCTGCGACCCCATGGACTGCAGCACGCTTCCCTGACCATCACCACCTCCCGGAGTTTGCTCAAACTCATGTCCATTGAGTTGGTGATGCCATCCAACCATCTCATCCTCTGTCATCCCCTTCTCCTCCTGCCTTCAATCTTCCCAAGCATCAGGGTCTTTTCCAATGAATTAGTTCTTCGCATCAGGTGGCCAAAGTATTGGAGTTTCAGCTTCAGCATCAGTCCTTCCAATGAATAGTCAGTACTGATTTCCTTTAGGATTGACTGGTTTGATCTCCTTGCAGTCCAAAGGACTCTCAAGAGTCTTATCCAGTACCACAGTTTAAAAGCATCAATTCTTCAGCAGTCAGCTTTCTTTAGGGTCCAAATCTCACATCCATACATGACTACTGGAAAAACCATAGTTTTGACTAGATGGACATTTGTCAGCAAAGTAATGTCTCTGCTTTTTAATATGCTGTCGAGATTGGTCATTGCTTTTCTTCCAAGGAGTAAGCGTCTTTTGATTTCATGGCTGCAGTCACCATCTGCAGTGATTTTGGAGCCTCCCAAAATAAAGTCTGTTACTGTTTCTATTGTTTCCCTGTCTATTTGCCATGAAGTGATGGGACCGAATGCCAAGATCTTAGTTTTCTGAATGTTGAAGTTTTAGCCAACTTTTTCACTCCTCTTTCACTTTCATCAAGAGGCTCTTTAGTTACTCTTTACTTTCACCAGTGTGGTGTCATCTGTGTATCTGAGGTTATTGATATTTCTCCTGGCAATCTTGATTCCAGCTTGTGCTTCATCCAGCCTGGCATTTCTAATGATGTATTCTGCATATAAGTTAAATAAGCAGGGTGACAATATACAGCCTTGACATACTCCTTTCCCAATTTGGAACCAGCCTGTCTGGATATACAACAGTTTATTTTTCACCTACTGAAGGGCATCTTGGTTGCTTCCAAGTTTGAGAAATTATGAATAAAGCTGCTATAAACATCTGTTTTTGTGTAAACATCAGTTTTCAACTTGCTTGAATTGAATTGGTTTAGTCGATCAGTTGTATCCAGCTCTTTGTGAACCTATGGACTGTACTGCTAGGCTCATCTGTCCATGGGATTTTCCAGGCAAGAATACTGGAGTGGGTTGCCATTTCCTTCTCCAGAGGAACTTCCTGACCCAGGGATCAAATTGGTCTCCTGTATTGCAGGCAGTCTCCTACATTTGCAGGCAGATTCTTTACCACTGAGACACCAGGGAAGCACTTTGGGTAAATGCCAAAGATTATGATTGCTAGATCATGTGGTAGAATATGGTTAGTTTTGTAGGAAATTGCCAAATTGTCTCCCAAAGTGGCTGGACCATTTCTCATGCCCACTAGCAATGAAGGAGAGAGTTCCCATTGCTCACAATCCTCACTAGCATTTGATGTTGTTGGTGTTCCAGATTTTGGCCTTTCCAATAGATGTGTAGTGATATCTTGTTTTGATTTTCATTTCCCTAATGACATTTCTTGTTGGGCATATTTTCATATACCTATTTACCATTTGTTTGTCTTCTTTGATATGGTGTTTGTTCAGGTTTCTGGCCTATTTTTTAATCTGGTTATTTTTTTTCTTATTGTTGTGTTTTAAGAATTTGTTGTGCATTTTGAATAGCAGTTATCAGATGCGTCTTTTAGAAATATTTTCTCCCAGTCTGTGTCTTGTTTTATTCTCTTGACAGTATCTTTTATAGAGCAGAAGGCTTAATGAGGTCCAGCTTATCAATTATTTCTTTCATGAATTATGTCTTCAGTGTTGTATGTAAAAAAACATCACCAAACCCAAGGTCATCTAGGTTTCTCCTGTGTTATCTCCTAGGAGATCTGTGGTTTTGCATTCTGTATTTAAGCCTGTGATCCACTCTGAAGAGAGAAAATAAGTAAGAAATAAAAAAGGCAAAAGAGACTAATAGAACACAGATATTGAAATGGTAGACTTAAATCCAAGCATACCATTAGTTACATCAAATGTAAATGGACTAAAAAATCCAATTAAAAGGGGAAAATTTTCAGATTGGATTGAAAAAACAGTTTGGTAACGTAACTTTTTCATAAGAGATACATTTTGAATATAAACACATGATTTGAAAGATGGAAAAAGATAAACTATGAAGACATCAATCTTAAGAAAGCTGGTCATGACTATATTAATATCAAGTAGATTCTAAGGTATGGACTACCCCCAAAGTTGAAGAGACCCAGTCAGTTTGTCAGAAATGAATAATAATAATGAACTGAACTGAACTGAATAAATATAAATTTACCTAATCACAGTGCTTCAAAATACAGAAGTAGAAATGGACAAAATTAAAAAGAAAAAGACACAAATCTACAGTCATACTAGAGAGCTTAACTTTTTTGAGTAATTGATAGAACAATATACAAAATCAATAAGCAAGCATATAGAAAATTTGAACAACTAATCTACCAACTAAACTTAATTACCACTTATAAAATACTCTACCTAGCAACTATTGATTATACTTTGTTTTCAAATGTACATGAAACTTTCACCAAGATAGACAGTATACTGGATGATAAATTTCAAAGAATTATATGTTCTTTAATCACAACAGAATTCAGTTAGAAGTCAGTAACAGTTCCAAAGCTAGAAAATACGTCAACATTTTGAAATTAAGCATCACAATTATAAATAATCCTTGAGTCAAAGAAGAAATCACAAGAATTATTAGAAAATATTTTAAATTTAATGATAATGAAAACAGCATATAAATATTGTGAGGTACAATTAAAGCAGTATTTAGAGGAAAACTTGCAGCTTTAAATGTGTATATTAGAAACGAAAAAGGTTTAGAAACAATTGTCTAAGCTTCTATCATAGGGGACTAGAAAAATAAGCCAATAGCAAATAGGGAGAAATGACATAATAAATAGTAGAAATGAAAGAAACAGAAAATGGAAAAACAGAAAAATTGACAAAGCCAAAAGACTGATAAAATCGATAAACCGTAACAATACTGATCAGAAAAAGGAGGATAGTGGGGCTACTACTTTAGGTCCTATAGACTTAAAAAGGTGATAAAAGCCTCTTTTAAACAACTTCATGTCAATAAATTTGACAGCTTAGATGAGATGGGCAAATTCCTTGAAAAATACACATATCATCAACACAGGAAGAAGTTACTTTTATGTTTAGCTCTATGATCCATTTCAAATTAGGCTATATAAATGGTATGAATTAGAAATCAATGAAATTGAGCTCATAATTAAAACCCTTCCCATAAGGAAAGCTTAAGATTGACATAACCTCACTGGTAAATTCTACCACATATTTAAGGAAGAAATAATATCTAGATTATACAAAATCTTTCAGAAAATTGAGGTGGGAACTCTTCCAAGCTTATTTTGGGAGGCCAGCCTAACCCTGACACACAAAATGAACAGGAACATTATCAGAAAAGTAATTACAGACCAGTGTTCCTCATGAACATAGATGCAAAATATTTTCAAATTTACTATACCTGGTATATATAAAAAAGTTAATACCTCATGATCAGGCAAAGTTTATCTCAGGAATCAGAGTACGTTCAACTTTCAGAACATAATGTAAAGAAGTGATGGAGCTAGTCATGAAAGTCTGAGGAATAGTTTTTCAGGCAAAGGAAAAAAACAGGTGCAGAGGTCTTAAGATGAGAACATACCTGGACTCAGATTCTGGAAGTGAAGTATGTCTAGAGCGAAGGGAATGAAGAGGCAGTTCTTGTTACCCCTGTGTTCTGTGGGCACCACCCCTGCTTCATTATTATTCTCATTTCTGCCGCAAGGGTAACAATAAGTAAATAAGAATAGTAATGTATCCATTTCCTAGAGGCAAAAAAAAGCTGTATTTTCTACAGAACCACTACATCCTTAGGTGTATAATGGTATTCAAGTTTAAGTATTGACACTTACCAAAGTCAGAATTATACCTATAGAGGCTGAACAATTGGCCGGCCTCCAAGAAAGCTCCCAATGTGACCTTCACCTTTACGAAGTCACTTCTCGGCCAAAACTGCCTTTTAGCCTTATTAGCTTAGAAACTTGACCTTGTAAGTATCCCAGGATTGGGGAGATATAAAGAAGTGTTACTAGAGTTCACAAATAGCAACTATATAAAACTCAAATGCCAGTTTATTAATTTACAAGAATGCACAAAACTCTCAAGGAAATCAGAAAACTTGTATCGGTCATTAGTGCTTCTTCTCCTTGTGAGGAAATGACACTGGAAGCCAAATAATCATAAAGCTAGTTACTGAGCATGGGAATCAAGTCCATCACTTGAGTTTGAGTGCTCTTGACCTCTGGCTCTGGACACTCAAGGAGCCAATCTCCATAACAGTGTCATTCTTATCAGAGCGTCACTGAGTGGGAACTATCTTCACTTGCCCATTTTTATGCTGTGTTCTTCACATAATCCCTTCTGATGGATTATTCTTTCTTTAGTTTATATTATAACCCACCATGCTCCTCTGCCCATGGACTTTTCCAGGCAAGAATATTGGAGTGAGGTGCCATTTCCTACTCCAGGAGATCTTCCTAACCCAGGGATCAAACCAACATCCCTTAAGTCTCCCGCATTGGCAGGTGGATTCTTTACTGCTAGCACCACCTAGGAAGCCCAACTTGATATATATCCCTTTGAATATATTTGATATATTAAAATCTTCTTTTGAATATAGTTTCATTACCTAATATGATAATGTTTCTGTTTACTAATTTATTTATAATTCTTTTAAAGTCAGTTTCTGTTTTGCCAACATATCAGGAGGCCTAGTTCACCAGTTTGAATGAACTATCTGAATTTTCAGAATTAAAAAAACTGAAAACTTCAAAAGATATATAAAGTTTTTAGTTATTTATGTGAAGACTTAGTTGATGAGTTTTTATATCAGTATTTTGGAATACCTAGAGTGTCTCTGTCCTAGTTCCCCTGATGCTCTACAGAACTGTGTTTCCATATAATTGATTTCTTTTGTAATCCCGTGTATTATATTTTATACATTTAAAAGCATTCTAAGAAGGAGTTCGTGGTCCTTGCTATACTATCAAAATGAGCCATGGCATGATAAAGGTAAAGAAACTCTGAGCTCACTAAGGGAGGAGCTCTGAGAGAGAGGGGGGCGCTCCTCTGAGGGTCCCAGGAAGAAGGGCCCCAGTAGAAAGGAAAACTGAGTTACAGAGAGACGGGGAGACAGCTTGGGGCAGAGTCTTAAGGCCCCAGAAACCCAGAGTCTTGTCTCTCTACAGCCATCTTAAGCTATAAGCTTTTTTGGCAAATTAGTTACTTTGATAAATGTGGCCTGGTGTTCTGACAAATTGATTCTTTTTTGTATTGACCTAGAGGAGGAGCCTGGTAGGTTGCAGTCCATGGGGTTGCTAAGAGTAGGACACGACTAAGTGACTTCACTTTGACTTTTCACTTTCATGCACTGGAGAAGGAAATGGCAAGCCACTCCAGTGTTCTTGCCTGGGGAATCCCAGGGACGGGGGAGCCTGGTGGGCTGCCGTCTATGGGGTCACACAGAGTTGGACACGACTGAAGCGACTTAGCAGCAGCAGCAGCACCTTCCTGATTGACTAGAGCTCTCTCTTAATCAGATATGAGAATGAAGGGGTAACTTTCGCAGTCCCGTTATTCTATTAATATTATTCTATCAGTTCATTTAAAAAGGACATTTTACCACAACACCACTGTTACACTCAAAGGAAATACCACATCATACCATCATAAGATGGCCCTGATTATGACCAGAAAGGCAGATAGTATAAAGTACTTTCAGTATGTGTAGAAATGGAACCCTCCTCCATGCTGGTGAGAATGTAAACTAGTACAACCAGAGTAGAAAACAGCATGGCAATTCCTCAAAATAGAATTATTAAACGATCCAACAGTTCTACTTCAGGGTATATGCCCCCCAAAATTGAAAACAGTCTCTCAAAGGAATATTCATACACCCACATTCATCGCAGCATTAGTCCCAATAGCCAGAAATAGGAACAACCCAAATGTCCTTAGATGGATGAACGGATAAACAAAATATGGTATATGTACTGTGTCATGTATAAATACTGACCTACTGGCAGGAAAATGGCCTACATTATTTCCCAGATCTTTTAGATCAGTTGGGTCTATATTTCAGTGAACCACTTGATACAGGAAAAAAAAATATATCTCTTAACTGGAAACTACTTTGATAAGTAGAAGGCCTTCCATCACAAATGCTTTCCTTGGGTTCAAATCCCAAACACCATCATTTACCAGCTGTGAAACCTTGAGTGTGTGACTTAAACTCTTTGACCTTCAGTTTATACAAAAATAGGAATAATAATCTTTACCTTATAAGGAATTACGAGGGTTTAATCATATGTAAAAAGCTCTCATCACAGTATCTAACATGTAGTAAGCATTGAATAAATAGTTATAATTACTATTTATTTTTTATTAACATTATTATGTATTAAGTAATTTTTAATTGAGTGCTTTCCTATTTAGAGTAGTCAAAATATCCTTTATGGCTGCTTACTATTTTTCTTTCTCAAGCCCTGTTGATATGTGCTCTTCTTTTAATAGGTACAACATAAAAGATACAGTGCAATTCTTAAGCGTTTGCACTGTCAGGTAAATAAGCTTCACTCAAATAGAAGACAATGGCAATGGAACATCCAACAGCTGGAAAAAACCGCTGCTGAACTGAGAAAACGTATT
The DNA here is from genome assembly GCF_000754665.1 of Bison bison bison. Taxonomy (NCBI): domain Eukaryota; kingdom Metazoa; phylum Chordata; class Mammalia; order Artiodactyla; family Bovidae; genus Bison; species Bison bison. The sequence goes on along the minus strand of NW_011494917.1, from coordinate 2,160,676 downwards.
GGAATGAAAGACTAGCATGGCTATAGGGTGTTGTAGGGCCTGGACTATGCCACAAAAATTATGGGATAGAAAGGTGAGAATATCCTTTGGGTCTTAACAACAGCATCCACTATCAAGGGGTTGTCTTAAGGACAGATATATTTTCTCCTATTTTGAATCAGTCATCTCTTTGTTAAAGTTCCTTCCAACACTATAATTGATAGCAATAGAGAGACAGTAGGAAGGCTCACAGAATAGTGAAAGACTCTGTATGAATATTTTGAGTGTATAAGATGTCCTGAACTCATCAATGCCTATTTATAAACATGTTGCCTTCACTATTATATGAAGCAAACATTTAGAAGAAAGAAGCACTTGCATTTTCAATGATTTGAATTTTTAAGGTATTTTAAATGGTTGTCTGTTTCAGACAACCTGCTCTTTTACCTTGGCTTCAAAGAAGTCCATAAATATTGACATTTATTATAATGTTGTCATGTATTCAAGGCTTTCGATATTTACTTAGTTTTCTCCTTTATCCAGAAGGTAACAATCATTTTTTCTTTGCTGTTGGATAAATGTACTTTAGAGCTTTGCAATGTATACAATCTTTTGTTCACTTTTCTGTCTATACATTCTTACTATTTTATAACTAAATTCAAGTTATAGCATCATGTAAGACAAACATACTACCTCTTGAAAAATGAATGTTAGCCAATGTAGAATAGCATGTATTTTTTCTCATGTATGTCCACAGCCACAAATCAATACTTAATTTGTCACTTCTAGAGTAAAAGCGTTCCTTCTTGTGGCTCCATTGAGTCAAATTTTTAGAAGCAGAAATAAATTATTAATTATTTAAGATATGATTTTAAAATGCTCTCTTTTAGGATTTAATGAGTCCAAAGCAATAACATTAAACAAGTATCTCAGGTCTATTTTGTCCTCACTTATCTATGTGCAAAGACTCAGTTAGATTATAGCTGATTTAAAACCTGATATTAATAATCTTATTATGCCTAATAATTGTAGTCCTATTAGGAATTTGCATGGCTAATCACGGCTAACACTTCAAGTGGCTTATGTTGTAACACAGTCAGCTTTGGTCCATGACTCAGAACTAGGGTTTTTTTTTTTTTCTTGCTACTTTTTTAGGACTAGGGTTAAGGTTACTAGATCACAGACATAACTTCAAAATGCAAGATTATTAAACTGATAGAAGATACATAGGAGAAAACCTAGATGACCATCGACATAGGGATGTCCTTCTTAGATACAACACCAAAGGCACAACTCATGAAAGAAATAATTGAAGAGCTAGACGTCATTAAAATTAAAAATGTCTGCTCTGTAACAGACACTGTCAAGAGAGTGATAAGACGAGCCATTGACTGAAAGAAAATATTTGCAAAAGACAAACCTGGTAAAGAACCATTATTTAAAATATAAAGTAAAATTTTAAAACTCAGCAATAAGAAAACAAATAACCAGATTAAAAAATGGGCCAGAGACCTTAACAGATGCCTCACCAGAGAAGATATACAGATGGCAAATAAGCACATGAAAAGATGCTCCACATGAAATGTCATCAGGGAAATGAGAAATAAATCAATGAGGTACTGCCATATACCTATTAGAATGGCCAAAAGCTGGAACACCAGCACCGCCAAATGTTGATGAGAATGCGGAGCAACAGAGACTTCATTTATTGCTGCTGGGAAGGCAAGTCATTTTAGAAGACTCTTTGGCAGTTTCTTACGAAACTAATCATACTCTTAAGATATGGTCCTGCAGTCACACTCTTTGGTATTTATCCAAAGGAGTATAGAAAACCAATGTCCACACCAAATCACATGATTATGATGATTATGGCAGCTTTTTTTCATAATTGCCAAAACTTGGAAGCAGCCAAGATGACCTTCAGTAGGTGAATGAGTAAATAAGCTGTTTTACAGGCAAATAATGGAATATTATTCAGGGCTTAAGAAAGAAATATTATCAACCAATGAAAAGATATGACAAAACTTCAGTGTATATTACTAAGTGAAAGAAGCCAATCTGAAAAGGTTACCTAAGTTCAACTATATGACATTCTGGAAAAGGCAAAACTAAGGAGACAGCAAAAAGACCAGGGGTTGCCAGGGTCACTAGGGGGTGAGGGGTTAGAGGAGAGATGATTAGGCAGAACATAAAGAATTTTGGGGGAGGCGTTGAAAATATTTTGTATGATACCATAATGATGGATATGTCATTGTACATTTGTCCAAATGCATAGAATGTACAACCCCAAGGGTGAATCCTAAGGTAAACTGTGGCCTTTGGGTGATTTTGAGGTAGGTTTACCCTTGGTTTAAAAAAATGTGCCATTCTGGTGAGTAATGTTAATAAATGGGGGGCCTACACATGTGTGGGAACAGGAAGTATATGGGAAACCTCTTTCTCTCAATTTTGTTGTAAACCTACAACTGTTATAAAAATGTCTTTTTTTAAAGCACTTAGATCCATAGATAACAGTGCATGCAAGTTAGTATTAGTAAAGCATTTTGCAAGGGAAGTGAAATTCTACTTATAAAGGTTGTTTTGGAACCTTGTAAAGTTCACAAGAAAAGTGTTAGTTGCTCAGTCGTGTTGCCCACCAGGCTCCTCTGTCCTTGGAATTCTCCAGGCAAGAGTACTGGAGTGGGTAGCTGTTTCCTTCTGCAGGGTATCTTCCCAACCCAGGGATTGAACCCGAGTCTCCTGCATTGCAGAGAGATTGTTTACTGTGTGAGCCATATAGGGTATAGCAGTTAACATGCAAAGTTCCTATATCATTTTCATTAATTGAACTTGGAATCTTTTATTCATCCATAAAAATAATTAAGGCCTCCATCAATACTGTGGAAATTTAGGACTATTTTTTTGGTAGGGAGAGTCAGTAGATTAAGAAAAGCTTGTGGTTTTTCAACTAAAAACTATCTGATTTATTAGTTGCTCATGTTTTCAGTACTATAAATATTTTATTTTTCAAAAATTAAGCTAATGATTAGTAAAGCTAATGATCAGAAAAAGTTATATGCCTGTCATAAATAACTTATCCTGTATTTGTTTACTTAAATTTATAATGTATTTCTAAGGGAAGGATTTTTTCTTTTACTTTTCTGATAAATTTGGCAGGTAAGTAATGCATCTTCTATATCACATTAGCTTACCATATAGCACTTTCTCCTGAACGTTACTGAACTATGACCGAAACAAGGAAAAATAAACTGAAATAGATACTAAAATAGCAGAATAGATTTATTCAATACATAGCTAAGAATGGGATGCTTCAAATTGCTTTTTCTCCCCTGTAATGTTCTATTTAAATGATGACTGTGAGGTCTAGATCTTGAGAAACATAAAAATAGCATATGATTTAGTAATGACAGAGTTGCTGCTGACATAACCCAGTAAAGACAGACATGAAGTAATGAAACTTCAATCTCTTAATTAATTAGATGATGTATTCCAAAAGCAAAACCAGAGTTAACGTGATAAATAGTTTTAAAAAGCTCTCTGGCATAACAACCATGTAAGAATCAGAATAAAACACTTAAATTACAGATATTTGCAGTATTGCTCAGTCACGTAGCACAGGGTAATTTAGAGGCAATGATGATGTGCTGCCCATCTAAGATACATTTTCAAATTTCTCTTGTCCAAAACATTTACGTCGAGACGTACCATCCCCCTCATCTACTTATTATTCTCTGTGACAATGTTTTATGTAGAACAGAAATTTGTAATGCCTGTGCCCATATCGGAGAAGCTTCCTCAAGGTGCTCTCAAGACTTATTTTTCCTTGATTGCATAGTGCCTCATTGTGTGTGTGATGTGAGAGAAAGCCAACAATCCTGCAGAACCGAGTTGTTTTGTCTTTAGAGACTGCTGCTGCTGCTGCTGCTGCGTGGCTTCAGTCCTGTCTGTGCGACCCCATAGTGTTAACTAATTCACGCCCAGTGAGCCAGCCAGATGTATCCCTGGGCTGAAAACATCACATAGCTCTCTTCTCAGCCATCTTTCCATGCGGACAGTGCACAGCCATTGTCAAGTGTCTATTGCTCCTTAGAGGGATGCTGCTTTGAGGACGCCTCCATCCATTGGATGTGATATTGACTTGGTTGGGAAGTTAGAAAATGTTGCTATTTTATCTGTGGTTCATACAAGTTTATATAAAGCACTCAATTCTCAAAAGAGTCCATTCTTTTTCTAATCTTTCACCAATTTAGATTATTCATCCTCTATGCCTTTCAATCTCAATTAATCTGTCAATGTAATTACTCATGCACAGTTTCCTAATAATTAGTCTAATTCTCCCACTTTTCTTTTTCTTTCCATCAAAAAATAGCATTTCCACCTTCAGAGCTTTCCTTTTCTCACTCCCTGAACAGCTCCAGTTGTATCATCTTTAAGCTCCAGTTCCCATTTTTGTTGTAACTCAAAGTTTAATTCACTGGCCTAAATACAGATCCTGAACACTGAAGACAATCTTTAATTTGCAACTGTCTTATGCAGGAAGCTCCATCTTTACTTCGAAATGCGTCACAAAGATAAATTTTATGCAAAACTCTACACAGTCAGTGCTCTGCCCAGATCCTCTCAGATCTTTTTTTAAAATCCTGTTGAGCACCCCTCTCCCGAGTGAGCCATAATTTTACTTCCACTAGCTCTCACCTAATACTGTCTGTGGGAGGTTTGCTACCCTCAAAAGGACTTTGCCCAATACAACAGCCTCACTTGGCTTCTTCTTTCCATTCTTGCATCCCTTACTCTCCCAGAACTTCACTCTCCCAGGAGAAACTGGGATAAACTACTTTCTCAGAGTCTGCTTCTGGGGATCCCAAACTAAGTCACCTTGCAAAAATAATTACACACCAAAATATCTATTTTGAAGAGATGAGTATTACTTTACTCCTGTTCCTCATTGCAGATCCATTCTGCTTCCAGCTGCAGCAGCAACAGAAAATAAAAATAATTTTTTAAAAAGCAAGAAACTTAGCACCTTTGAAATCCAATCACTATTCCATTTCAGTTCAGTTCAGTTCAGTGGCTCAGTCGCGTCCGACTCTTTGCGACCCCATGAATCGCAGCACACCAGGCCTCCCTGTCCATCACCAACTCCCGGAGTTCACTCAGACTCACGTCCATCGAGGCGGTGATGCCATCCAGCCATCTCATCCTCTGTCGTCCCCTTCTCCTCCTGCCCCCAATCCCTCCCAGCATCAGACTCTTTTCCAATGAGTCAACTCTTCGCATGAGATGGCCAAAGTACTGGAGTTTCAGCTTCAGCATCATTCCCTCCAAAGAAATCCCAGGGCTGATTTCTTTCAGAATGGACTGGTTGGATATCCTTGCAGTCCAAGGGACTCTCAAGAGTCTTCTCCAACACCACAGTTCAAAAGCATCAATTCTTCGGCGTTCAGCCTTCTTCACAGTCCAACTCTCACATCCATACATGACCACTGGAAAAACCATAGCCTTGACTAGACGGACCTTTGTTGGCAAAGTAATGTCTCCGCTTTTGAATATGCTATCTAGGTTGGTCATAACTTTCCTTCCAAGGAGTAAAGCGTCTTTT